>NC_057812.1:144572872-144598646 GCF_018294505.1 Triticum aestivum
ATGCCTATGTGCCCCGCATGGTGAACCTGGAGTACAAGCTCGGGGAGGGCCCCAATACACTCCTTGGGCCGGCATGGGCCGGCGGAACGCTGGAAGCAGGAGTTTTCCATGAGTCGCCTGAAGGCTCCGCCGATCCCTTCAGCGACGACGACGGGGTACATCAGGTGTCGCAGGAACAGGCGTGCACTAACCATGGGTTGCAGGTGGACCAGGCCGTGACGGTGGTCGAGGACCCAAGGGCGGCGGTTCTGTCCCCGACCGGAGTAGAGCGCTGGGGGCTGTGCATGGGGGGCTTGGAGCCACGGCCTCCCGCATGCCATGCAGAGCAAGGCACCAGACGGAGGTAGGTCCTCTACCGGCGGAGCGCTGGCGAGCCCTTCCCCCCGGCAGAGGGCCCATGGTCACCGGGGGCACCGCTGGCGTCCCCCTTGCCCCTTGGTCTCGTCCTGGTTTCCGGACGCCCCAATAGTGGTCGGGGGTGGCGCAAGGCGGGGCCCTCTTCAGGCATATGAAGTAAGGCTCACGCCTGTGAAGGTCTCCACTCGTGAAACTCTCACGTAATAATGAGTGGGGTTGTACACGCCCCGGAGTCTTCGAGTGCTGCCCTTGGGCCTCGGGGGCTCCCGCCCACGTCCCAGTGGTAGCACTTAGCTCCGCGCTGGTGGAAGACAAGAATACTAGCTAGGCGCCAGACGCGGCTATTTGCTTTCCTCTCCCAAAGTTCGAACCTTAAGGGTTTTTGCCGGAACCCGTGATCCGACAATACATGGTTCGTATTTTCAATATACATGATTATATTTTCTTTAATCTCACATACATTTCTTGAAACGCATGAATAGTTTTTTACAAACATTTTTTTAACAATTTTAACATGTTTTTTAGATAATACTCCCTCCATCCCATAATTCTTGTCGCAGGGGTAGTACATTTGTTTTTCTGCATTTTAGTCCTTCCACTTTCAAAGCTTTAGAAATTAAGCCCCCATCTCCTTCCTCCTCCTCCCGTCGCCCGCGTCGCCACGGCCAGCCGTCTCTAGGAGAAGGTAGCCACCGACGAGCAGTTCCTGAGCCACTGACGAGCCCGCCCACGAACATGACCTCCGCTGCCCACGAGGAGGATCTCCGCCGGCCGCCCACGAGGAGGACTCCGCCGGCCGCCCACGAGGAGGACCTCCGCTGCCCACCGACGAGTGGTTCTCTGTCGCCCACCAACGAGTTGTTCCTCCACCACCCACCACCGCCGCACTGGTCCACTCCGCCCATGATTCCGCTGCTCACTACCGCCACACTGGTCCGCTTTGGCCCACCGGCTGGTTGAGGTGGTGCTGGCTAGCGACGCTTGTGCCACCACTGCTGCTGCTGGTGGGCGATGCCGACGCCCTCCGATCCCCGCCCCTGACCCCCGAGGCCTCCGCCTCTGCCTCTGCTACTCTGCTCTAGTCTTGTAGCTTATACAGAGTGATATTGATCCACAGCTCACTTGCGTGATCATGTTGATCAGCAGCAGCAGAGCTCCAGTAGCAGCTCCCTTGTGCTCCTCTGGCCTGCTCCTTGTGTTGTCGCCAGAGCTCGGTTCCTAAGGAAGGAAGAAGGTAAAATTCAATTAAAATTGTCCGGTTTCAGTTAATCTGTACTCCAAACTGTTAAAATTTACTATCAATTTTCAGCAATGTCGCATTGAGCCTAAACCTTTTTGACAGTACAAGAAATGCAGCATTGAGCCTCCGCCTCTGCTACTGTTTGCCTGAGCGCCAACCTTGGCTTCCTCCAGAGCCCCCACCTCTGCTGATGTCTGGGTACGTACGGAAGCAGATCAATTATAGTGAAATTAATAGTCACAGTGAAACTGATAGTCATCTATGAAATTGAATGTTTGTCTAGATCAATTATTGCTAGCATTATGGAACTAGAGCAGATCATCCAATTTTGAACATACGCAATCACTGTACTTTGCTAACTGTCAAATTTTTAAGTCACTGAACATATGCAGTCACTAAACATATGCAAATTTGGAGAACTATTTGGTACTGCTGGAATTACTCCTGTTTGGAGTACTCCACAAATTATGAAAGTTTGGAGTACAAAATTCAGTTTGTTACTGCCAGTTTGGAGTACTGTTTGCAACTTATGAAAGCAACTCTTGTAAAATGGCTTTGTTTCTCCGTGTTTCTGATGCCTTTTGCTTCTAAAGGCAGTTCAGTTCACTCCAGAAAACAGTAGTCCAAATTGTCCTCAAACGGTCAGATTTTGTAACTGTACATAAGGCCAAAATTCAGTGAAAACATTGCCAAACTGTTAAAATTCAGTTAAAAGATTTGTACCTTCATGCAGACTAAAAGGAGTAGGTTAACTTGAAAGTGCTAGTTATCGACTAGAGGGGGGTTGAGGGAGTCCTGGATTAGGGGGTGTTCGGGTAGCCGGACTATACCTTCGCCGGACTCCTGGACTATGAAGATACAAGATTGAAGACTTCGTCCCGTGTACGGATGGGACTTTCCTTGGCGTGGAAGGCAAGCTTGGCGATGCGGATATTCAAGATCTCCTACCCTTGTAACCGACTCTGTGTAACCCTAACCCTATCCGGTGTCTATATAAACCGGAGGGTTGTAGTCCGTAGGACAATCAACTCCATACACAATCATACCATAGGCTAGCTTCTAGGGTTTAGCCTCCTTGATCTCGTGGTAGATCTACTCTTGTACTACCCATATCATCAATATTAATCAAGCAGGAGTAGGGTATTACCTCCATCCAGAGGGCCCGAACCTGGGTAAAAACATCATGTCCCTTGTCTCCTGTTACCATCCGGCCTTGACGCACAGTTCGGGACCCCCTACCCGATATCCGCCGGTTTTGACACCGACATTGGTGCTTTCATTGAGAGTTCCTCTGTGTCATCACCTTTAGGCTCGATGGCTCCTTTGATCATCAGTAATGATGAGGTCCAGGGTGAGACTTTTCTCCCCGGACAAATCTTCGTCTTCGGCGGCTTCGCCCTGCGGGCCAATTCGTTTGGCCACCTGGAGCAGATCTAAAGCTACGCCCCTGGCCATCAGGTCAGGTTCGGAAGCCTAAACTACATGGCGGACATCCATGGAGATTTGATCTTCGACGGATTCGAGCCACAGCCAAGCGCGCCGCACTGTTTCGATGGGCATGATCTAGCTCTGTAGCCGAACAACGCCTTGGAGGCCGCACTGGCTCCGACCCTTAATTCGGAGCCCACTGCGCCAATCAAGGATGAGCAGTTGGACGTCACCTCGGGGGCTGCGATCTCAAGGGCGATCGAGCCGAACGCCAGCCCCGCACTCCGCGTGACTCATGACTCTGAGGATCCGGACTCCTCTCTGGACTCTGAACCACCTGCGCCCCTACCGATCGAGTCCAATTGGGCACCGATAATGGAGTTCACCACCGCGGACATCTTTCAGCACTCGCCTTTTGGCGATATCCTGAATTCTCTCAAGTCTCTCTCTTTATCAGGAGAGCCCTGGCCAGATTACGGTCAGCGAGGATGGGATACGGACGATGAAAAAATTCAAAGCCCACCCACCACCCACTTTGTAGCCACTGTCAACAGTTTAAACGACGTGCTCAACTTCGACTCCACAGACATCGACAGTATGGATGACGATGCAGGAGATAACGACGAACCAACGCCCATAGGGCATTGGACAGCCACCTCATCTCACGATGTGTACATGGTGGATACCCCTAGAGGAAGCGACAACGAGGAAAAAGGGGATGGAACGGGAGATCGACCCCCCGAAAAGCAATCAAAGCGTCAGCGTAAACGCCGACCCAAGCCCCGCCTCAATAAAGACCCAGCCATAGAGCAGGATGAGCCGGTAGACGACGAGCAGGCCTTAGAGCAACCGTCCGAACAAGGCAACACGGATAAAGAAACCGAACATCCCTCCCCCGGCGAAAACGGCATTCCGGACGACCTTACGCCGGATAGACCCACAAAGAAGAAGAATCTCCACAAGAGGCTCATTGCAACAGCATGAAGCCTGAAAAAGCAAAAGCGGAAGCTAAAAACAGCGGAAGACGCACTCCGGATTAGATGGAGCAAAGTAATCAATACCGTAGATAAATACGGCGACGGTCGCCGCACTAAAAGCTATCCGAAAAGAAGGCTGCTGCCCGAATTTGACGAAGAGGCTCTAGAGCCCTCACATTCAAAAAATAAGAAAGCCACACGGTCGGATAGACGACCCCATAAAGCGGCAAGCGGCGCCGCACTTAAAACGGCATGCGATCCACCTAAGGATTCGCATCACGGCCCAGTGAGGTCCATTTATGGGCCAAGAAAGCAAGCTCTCGTAAGCAATGCAATAAAGCCATCATCAGAATCCGGCACCCCCAGATACAGGGGCGCCGCACACCCCCTATGTTTCACCGATGAGGTTCTGGACTATGAATTACCAGAGGGATTCAAACCCGTCAACATAGAGGCATACAATGGAACAACAGACCCTGGAGTCTGGATCGAGGACTATATCCTCCACATACATATGGCCAGAGGGGACGATCTCCATGCCATCAAATATTTACCCCTTAAGCTTAAAGGGCCAGCCCGGCACTGGCTTAAAAGCCTTCCTGAAAACACAATTGGAAGCTAGGAAGAGCTCGAGGATGCTTTCCGAGAAAATTTTCAAGGGACCTATGTCCGCCCCCCGGATGCAGACGATCTTAGTCACATAACTCAACAGCCCGGAGAATCAGCTCGGCAGTTCTGGAATAGATTCCTCACTAAAAAGAATCAGATAGTCAACTGTCCGGACGCCAAAGCTTTAGCAGCTTTCAGGCATAACGTCCGAGACGAATGGCTCGCCAGACACCTCGGCCAAGAAAAGCCAAGAACAATGGCCGCACTAACAAGCCTCATGACCCGCTTTTGTGCAGGAGAGGACAGCTAGTTGGCAAGGTGCAGCCCCAGCGACCCAAGTACATCCGAAACTAGGGATGGAAATGGAAAACCACGACGCAACAAGGACCGTCGCTGAATTAAGGAAAAAAGTCCGAAGAGCACGGCAGTTAATGCCGGATTCAAAGGCTCACGACCAAATCAGACAAAACCACCCCTCCAGGATAACAGGGATGATCCATCCAACTTAAATAAAATCCTGGACAGGATATGTCAGATACACAGTACTCCCGGGAAGCCTGCTAACCATACCCACAGAGATTGTTGGGTTTTCAAACAGTCCGGCAGACTCAATGCCGAACACAAGGGGCTCGACACACCAAGCGAAGACGAGGACGAACCCCAAAAGCAGAGCACCAGGAAACAAAAGAACTTCCCACAAGAAGTAAAAGCAGTGAACTTACTTCACATAACAAAACGTGCCGCGCCCATAAAGGCACGGACCACCAGACATATACCCAAGGGATCCTGCCACTGGTTGTCAAAACCAATCATCTTCGATTAGCTGGATTATTCGAAAAGCATCAGGAACGCAGGCTGGACTGCCTTGATACTCGATCCAATAATCGGCGGAATCCAATTTTCAAATGTCCTTATGGACGGCGACAGCGGACTAAACCTGATGTATCAGGACACAATCCGTCACATGGGGATAGACCCAGCGAGAATCCGCCATAGCAAAACCTCCTTTCAAGGGGTAACACCTGGTCCGGACACCCATTGCATGGGTTTTCTCCGACTCAAAGTTATATTCGGTTCTACCAATAACTTCCACCGTGAAAAGCTGACCTTCCATGTCGTCCCGTTCTCAAGTCGCTATCAAGCACTACTAGGACGCGAAGCTTCCGCCCGCTTTAACGCAATACCGCATTATGCATCTCTCATGCTTAAGATGCCCGGTCCACGGGGCATCATCTCTTTGAAGGGGAAGCACTGAAATGCGCCTCCCCCAAGCGGAGGACTGTGCGGCTGCTTTCACAGCCTCACAGTAAAATGGTCTCAATGGCCAAAAAAAACTTCGAAATAGGTCACTAAAGACCACGAACACGGATAGACGAGTTCGGCGCAAAGATCACCATTGATGCAGGCCTATTGGCCATATACCCCCGCACTAGGGGCTACATGCAGAGACAATAAATCTCAATTTTATATATTTTACTTTATACATTGTTTATTTCAAACCTTTGTCTGACACGACCCATTTTTAAATAAGTTCCCCTTTTTTATAGATGAACATCATGCGGCGCCCATCCAGGATACGGCACAACGGAGACACAGGCGCAGACGTGCAGTAGGGACCCGTCTTAAGGATTCTTTTTAGATTAAGACCCTGCGTAAACCTTTTTTACTGTCTCTCGTTGTTACATCTCCCCTGGTTTTCTTTAACATAACCACGGAGGAGGCTGGCATCTTGGCATGTGGCCACGTCAGAATTCTTGCGCGTACCTGGACACTAGGGGCTTTTTTACTACAGAGTGTTGTTTTGCCCGCACTCATAAAGACCGAACATCCTAGGGAGTGTTCGGCGTCGCGAGTTTTGGCACTATATGCAACAGCTCCGAATCATGTCTTTGGTCAAATGTTGGGTTGCCTGGCTCCTGAGTTCGGCTACCTTACGTTCCGCTCTATCGACTAAGGTAGCACCAGGAGAACTACTGCGATTGTGCCCCGGTTCGGCCGGGCGAGCACCTCAGCAGAGAAAGCCGAAAACTGACTGTCATGATGCAGCGTGAGACTGGTCAGCCACTCGACGACCTATGGGAATCTATCAGATTCCTCCGCTTTAACGAAGGGCCGCTTCCCGGCCAGGCATATACGCGCCCCGAACTCGGGCGAGCGCAGTCGCCACCAAAGGACTACCTAAAGAGTCCCACTGTCAAGCTCCTATGGATAAGTGAAAGTGTTAAAGCATTATAGTCCGGTTGCCTGGCCCGCTGCGCTATCACCTCCTTGGTAGGACCAAGACATTGGGTTAAGTGTGAAAATGCGTCTTCTGCGAGCACCCCCGCACTATGTGCGTGGGGGCTGAAGCCAATGACAGCCATCTTTCAGATTATATATATAACGGCCGCACAGGAGGTGTTTCAAATACTTGAAGGCACAAGTATAAAATGCCACTACAATATTGCTTTATAATTACATATGCTATCATAAAATAGCATCCTTCGAGCACTGCGTCTCTATTATACGAGCGCCCTCAAGGACGTCCTGAAAATAGTGCTCGGAAGGTACTCGGCTTTTGTCCGAATCTCGGGACGCGACAACGGTGGTCTCCATTTCTGCCCAGTATGTTTTGACACGGGCAAGAGCCATCCGCGCCCTCTATGCAGGCTGACCTCTTCATTGCATCGATTCGTGGCACTGCGTCAAGGAATTGCTGCACCAAGCTGAAGTAACTCTTCGGCTCCGATCTCCCCGGCCAAAGATGACCCATGACGTACTTCATGGCGAGTCCAGACAACCTATTCAGTTCGGCCCATTGAGCCAAACGATCGTCCACTGAAAGTGGACGCTCTGGATTGTGAAACTGCGACCAGAAAAGCTTTTCCACTTCGTGATCTTTTTGATCTCGAAAATGTTTGGTCGCATCAGCAGCACTCGCTACCAAATCCAGATAGGTGTCCTTCACACTCCACATCTGGTCCAACGGAGCAAACCTCGGATCAAAAAACTTCCTCCGCAGCATAAACGGCCTTCCAGCCGCAATCTGTCCGGCTTGGCGCAACTCCTCCTTCGCAGCTCTCATCATAGAGCGAGCGTCTTTGGCGTTAGTAATGGCCTTCCCTAAGCCCGTCCGCCTTGCCAGGTCTTCTTCTTCTTCTTCAAGAAGCTTGCAACGGTCAGCAGTGCCCTTTAACTTCACGGCCATCGCGGCCATCTCCTCCTTGCTTCGGCAGTGAGAAGCATGTTCGGCTTTCAGCTCTTCACGGGCTTTCTCGACAGCCGCATCGCTTCTTCTGGCTTGTTCCTTAGCTCGGGCAAGTTCTGCCCTGAGACTCTCCACGGCGGCCGCACCATCTACCTCAAGCACACGCATTGTAAGATACTGGCGTAAAGCCCTTCTTACCTAATGCCGTCCGAGGAACTACATACCTTGAGCTTCATCAAGCCGCTTGTTGACAAGCGCGATGTCGGCATCTGCCACATCCAGTTGCCGCTTTAGTTTGGCCAAATCATCAGTCCGGCTGGATTCCGGACACCCTGCCGCATACATTCAAAGGCGACATCTTAGACCTGGGATTATGATCCTCCGCATGCCGTCCTTTCTTGACGACGCGCAGATTCTCAGGGGCTACTATCTACACAGGGCGCATCTTACTTATGCGCAACTGACAAAAGTGTACATTATCCAACATACCTCAAAACCCGTCAGTAAAGTTTTGACGGCCTCATGCAATCCGCTTTGTGCGGATGAAATCCTTTCAATCACCGTGCCCATCAATGCACGATGCTCTTCCGAGATTGAAGCTCGCCCTAGCAGAATCTTTAGCTCCTCCGGCCGAGCACCAGACGGTGCCGGACTCGTCCCATGACCTCTTTCGAAGGCCGGACACGGAGAACCCCAGGGGGCCACATGACCATCTTCTGCCCCTGCCGGATTCGGAGAAACTCTCCGCGACGACACCTCAGGATCGCCCGCCTCGCTAGGCAGCACGGCAGGGGGAGGCGTCCCGCTCTCCACCATCTCCGGAAGGAGGTCCCCTGAAGATGAGCTCTGCTGAGAAGGGCTGAGGTCCAAACTACAAGGTAAAAACTCGGTTAATCTTCTCAAATATAAATTAAGGATTTCTCTCATCCCTCAAAAGGAAAATCTTCCTCTACTTACGGCTCGCTGGAGGGCTGATCCCCTTGAGGGCGTAGTCCGGCCGAGGAACTCCCCGGCATAGGACCCTCTGACGAGGATTCCCCCCCCCCCGCTTCGAGGCCACGGTCTCCGGGTCGTCGGAGGCGGCTCTCTTCTTCCCCTTAGGAGAGGGATTGTCGGTTCCTCCCTTCGGATTAGCCTCCTTCGAGGAGGCCATAGTTTCCTTGTCCTCCCCTTTACTCCCCTCCAAAGGCATTATCTCCAGCATCCTGACTAGCACAGGATCCGGCCTGGTTTCGGGAAGGGGAGCCGGACACCTGATCAGCTTTGCCTTCGCTATCCATTCCTGCTTAAAAGGACAGCTCTTTCAGGGGCAAATTATGACAATTATACGGATAGAAGGTCCGGGCACAAGGTTACTTACTTGAGTATCCGGGCGATTGCAGCTCAGGCCTGCGTCCTCGGTTAAATCCAGACACGTCTCTTGTGATCCGAAGAACAGTTTGTACATCTCTGCGGGTGTTGCGCCCATGAAATTCCGGAGAGCTCGAGGTCCCTCTGGATTAAACTCCCACAGGCGAAGGGAGCGACGTTTGCCGGGCAGTATTCGGCGAATCAGCATGACCTGCATCACCTTGACCAGGCTGAGGTCTCCTTCCAAGAGATCCTTAATGCGGCCCTGCAGCAGGGGCACGTCTTTGGGTAACCCCCAATCTAACCCTCTGTTGACCCACGATGTTAGTTGTGGCGGGGGCCCGAGCGAAAGGCAGGAGGCGCCACCCACTTGGTGCCATGGGGAGCGGTGATATAAAACCACTCTCGTTGCCACAAGCCAAGCTCCTCTTGAAAAGAGCCCTCGGGCCATGGAGCATCGACTTTCTTGCTTATGACAGCACCTCCGCACTCTGCGTGCCGTCCCTCGATTATCTTCGGCTCCACTTTAAAGGTCTTGATTCATAATCCGAAGTGAGGGGTAACATGGAGGAACGCTTCACACATAATGATAAATGAGGAGATATGGAGGATGGACTCCGGAGCTAAGTCATGGAATTCCAGCCCGTAATAAAACAGCAGCCCCCTGACAAAGGGATCCATTGGGAAGCCTAACCCCCGGAGGAAGTGAGACATGAACACTATGCTCTCACCGGGCTGGGGGCTGGAAACGGCCTGCCCTTGAGCAGGCAACCTGTGCGGAATTTCACCGGTCAGGAACTTAGCCTCTCTTAACTTTAGCACGTCCTCCTCCGTGACGGAGGAGGGCGTCCATCGGCCTTGAAGGTCAGAACCGTACATTGTCAAAGATCAGAAGCGCCTGAAATCTGGAACCTAGGGTGTTGGAACTCGAGGTGACGGGCGAACTCGCTTGAGATTGAAAGAAGGAGCGGGGCCTTGGTCTCTTTATAAGAGGTTGAATACCAAGTGCCCTCCTTGTAACCGTTTGGGGCTCGCCTTTAATCGAGGAAACGTGCTAACGGGCACGATTGGGTTACCCACGTCCGTATTGATGAGAATCCCGTAAAAAAGGGGACACGATCTCTGCTTTGACAAGACGTGCCAAGGAAACCGCCTTGCAAACTGTGCTAAGGTGGAAAAGTAAAAACGATTCGAGTAAAAGACTTGGCCGTAGTGTGATGACGCACTACGGAATGCGTCAGCAGATTAGATTTGTGTCAATATTATTCTCTCTATGGCAATATGTGGAAACTTGTTTTGCAGAGCCGGACACTATTCTTGGTGTTTACAATCTTCTGTGAAGGACTTGGAGGAGGAACCCGCCTTGGAATGCCGAAGACAATCTATGCGCCGGACTCGTCATTGAAGCCTAGTTCAGGGGCTACTAAGGGAGTCCTGGATTAGGGGGTGTTCGGGTAGCCGGACTATACCTTCGCCGAACTCCTGGACTACGAAGATACAAGATTGAAGACTTCGTCCCGTGTCCGGATGGGACTTTCCTTGGCGTGGAAGGCAAGCTTGGCGATGCGGATATTCAAGATCTCCTACCCTTGTAACCGACTCTGTGTAACCCTAACCCTCTCCGGTGTCTATATAAACCGGAGGGTTGTAGTCCGTAGGACAATCAACTCCATACACAATCATACCATAGGCTAGCTTCTAGGGTTTAGCCTCCTTGATCTCGTGGTAGATCTACTCTTGTACTACCCATATCATCAATATTAATCAAGCAGGAGTAGGGTATTACCTCCATCGAGAGGGCCCGAACCTGGGTAAAAACATTGTGTCCCTTGTCTCCTGTTACCATCCGGCCTTGATGCACAGTTCGGGACCCCCTACCCGAGATCCACCGGTTTTGACACCGACAGGGGTGAATAGGCGATTTTTACAAAAGTCTTCAAAACATGAGGTCTTTGAAGACAAACTGATGTAATGATCCTATATCACTACAAAAAAAATACACTTTCGTGATGATACGTGTTTGTCATAGTAGGTCACGTTTTCTGTCATGCATGTACATCCATGACGATTTTATGACAGAATGAAGATAGTCATACCTATGCTGTCGTAGAAGTGTTCCATGACAATATCAAAATTATCATCATAGAAGTGTCCACTTCCATGACGATAAATCCCGCATCATAGAAATGCTTTCGTCAAGGGTGATCGACACGTGGCGTTGACCGTAATGGGTCGTCGTTAAGCTACCGGGTCCAGTTTGGATCCGATAACCCGTTATCAGCCCGGACCAATAGGGATTTTCCATGTGTAAAATTCTCATTGGCCGGAGGAAACACGTGTTTGCTCACCATTGGGACAGATGTCATCCACTCATTGGACAGGAGGCGCCTATGATACGTCGACACATGGCACGGCCCAATAGAGGCCCATTCCGGTGAAAAGGCCGGCCCAGCTAAAGGCCCACCATGTTTTTTCAGACACTAGTGGGCTAGCCCATTAACAGCCGGCCATGTTTTGGGCCAAATTGAGGCCCATAGCGGATCAGGCCCATTCACAGCCTGCCGTGTTTTGGGCCAAATTAGGGCCCATATCGGATCAGGCCCGTTAACAGGCCACTGTTCTTTTGGGCCCATTCTAAGACAGGTTTGTATTTCGGCCTATTAAATGCACGTTAACCAGTTTGGCCCGATAAAAGTTTCGGCCTGTTAGCGGCCCGTGGTGCATCTAGGACGTTATCACCCCGGTTTAACTTTAGGCCCTTTAACAGCCCATGCAGAAACTGGGCTATTTCTTGTCTGAAGTAACTTTAGGCCTCTTAATGGCCCGTAGTCTTCATGGATAAATTTCAGCCCAACATGCCAGCCTGTTAATGGCCCGTGGAACAGTTGGGCCTAATTATAGGCCGCATTGAATAAGGCCTGCTTACAGCCCATCTGATAATGGCTTGTGACACTTTTGGGCCTATGGCCTGCGTGGATACCGGCCTGCTTAAAGCCCATAATTTTATTGGACCAAACTGGTCCGAGATATATTTTGGCCTGTTAACTACTCGTCCTATTTGGGCCAAACATGGGCCTTAGACAGTTTCTGCCTGTATTGGCCCGTGAATTTTTCGGCCCAACGCTGGCCCAATCTAGGTTTAAGCCTGTTAGAAGCCCATGGTATTCTCTGGCCCAGCTGGCTAGAACTTTACTCGGCCTGTTAAAGGTGGGAAACTACTATAGGTTTAGACCTGCTAATGGCCCAAGATGATTATAGGCCCATGTTTTGTCCCATATGAGTAACGGCCGGCCTGAAGACCGACAACACTGAGATCCACTGAACCTTCCGTCCTAAATTACAGCATACCGACCAAGAAATAAACCTAGACTATACAATAAAGAAATTACAACATAGTACATCCACTAGGAATCAAAGTTCACTACCGGTGATAATAAAGCGCAACGTGGCCGCGGATTACATACACTGGGCATCAAAGGTCGCCACCAGTGCATATAAACGCGCCGACAAAAGAATATACAAAACTGAGAACACTTCAGAAGGCACTAGGCCTGGCCAGGGCGGGCCCTGCAAGCAGCTGAACAAGCTGATGACACCTCAGTTGTGTCAACGATATATGCTCCCTCCCTAGTTGTATGGCACCATAGTGCGCAAGGCAGTCCTCTGACATCTTCCTTGCATCTTTGACTTCAAGTCGGAGCTGAGCTGAAGCAAGCCTTTCCGCTTTAAGTTGAGACTGAAGAAGTCGAACTGATTGAGGCAGCGACTGCATAGAGGTTGTCTCACACCTGCTGGTGAGTAGCTTCAACTCACTGTCTTCATCAAGACAGGACCTTGGAGTCGTCACTACAAAAAAATACACTTCCGTGATGATACGTGTTTGTCACAGTAGGTCGCGTTTTTTGTCATGCATGTACATCCATGACAAATTTATGACAGAATCAAGATAGTCATACATGTGCTGTCGTAGAAGTGTTCCATGACATTACCAAAATTATCATCACGGAAGTGTCCACTTCCATGATGATAAATCGCGCGTCACAGAAGTGCTTTCATCAAGGGTGACCGACACGTGGAATCCACCGTAACGGAACGTTGTTAAGCTATCGGGTCAGGTTTTGGATCCGATAACCCGTTAACAGCCCCGACCAATGGGAAATTTCCACGTGTAAAATTCTTATTGGCCGGATGAAACACGTGTCAGCTCGTCAGTGTGTCAGATAGGCGTCTATGATACGTCGAAACATGGCACGGCCCAACAGAGGCCCATTCCTGTGAAAAGGCTGGCCCGTTTGACTTGGTCAAAAGCTGGCGGGCCGGACCATGGAAAGCCTGTTAACGGCTTGTTCGCATATAGCCCATTTACAGCCCGCTAACCCAAGGCCCGTTACGCCCTATTCGAATTAGGCCCAGTAGCATCATCTGGGCCATCCAATATGATTCTAGCCTGTTTTCACTTCTGGCCCATGTATGGCCCATGACGTCTTTCGGCCCATATGAGGCCCTATGTAACTCTTGGCCTATTAACGACCCGTGCTGAAACTGGCCCGTAATGAACAGTGTATCACTTTACACCCATTAACGGCCCGTGGTGAAACTGGCCCGTAAAGAACAGTGTATCACTTTATACCCATTAACGGCCCGTTATTCCGTTGGGCTGTTTCCAGCCCATGTTATCTTTCGGCCTTCTCAGAGCCCATTTATTCTTGGGCTATTTTCCAGCATTCGTTTACTTACGACCCGCTACTGTCATTTTCTGCTTGTGGGCCAAATTCAGCCCGTGGTTACAGTCGACCCATTTGTGGTCCGTTAATACGTTGGGCCATTTTCATAGCGTCATCAAATACGGCCTATTAACGATGGCCCATTATGGTCGGCCCATGAACGGACGATTCTAACTTTAGCCCATTTACGGCCAGAATGCGGTCTGTTTGGCCCATGTTTGGCCAATCGATCATACGGACCGTATAAGGCCCATTGATGATACGACCCGTAGAAGGCCCATTGATGATATTGTTGGGGAACGTAGTAATTTCAAAAAAATTCCTACGCACACACAAGATCATAGTGATGCATAGCAACGAGAGGGGAGAGTGTTGTCTACATACCCTCGTAGACCGAAGCGGAAGCATTGACGCAACATAGAGGAAGTAGTCGTACGTCTTCCCGGTCCGACCGATCCAAGCACCGTTACACCGGCACCTCCGAGTTCTTGGCACACGTACAGCTCGATGACGCTCCCCGCGCTCCGATCCAGCAGAGCTTCGGGGATGAGTTCCGTCAGCACGACGGCGTGGTGACGATCTTGATGTTCTACCGTCGCAGGGCTTCGCCTAAGCGCTGCTACAATATGACCGAGGAGGAATATGGTGGAGGGGGGGCACCGCACACGGCTAAGGAACGATCACGATGATCAACTTGTGTGTTCTAGGGTGCCCCCTTGCCCCCATATATAAAGGAGCAAGGGGGAGGCCGGCCGGCCCTTGGGGCGCGCCAAGGAGAGGGGGGAGTCCTCCTCCTAGTGGGAGTAGGACTCCCCTTTCCTAGTCCAACTAGGAATAGAGAGGGGGAAGGAAAGAGAGGGAGAGGTAGAGGGCAAGGGGGGCCGCGCCCCCCTCCTAGTCCTATTCGGACTCCCCACGAGGGGGGGCGCGCCACCTCCTGGGCTGCTGCCCTCTCTCTCCCCTCAGGCCCACTAAGGCCCATTACTTCCCCGGGGGGTTCCGGTAACCCCTCCGGCACTCCGGTTTTATCCGAAATCACCCGGAACAATTCCGGTGTTCGAATATAGTCGTCCAATATATCAATCTTAATGTCTCAACCATTTCAAGACTCCTCGTCATGTCCATGATCACATCCGGGACTCCGAACAACCTTCGATACATCAAAATACATAAACTCATAATAACTGTCATCATAACGTTAAGCGTGCGGACCCTACGATTTGAGAACAATGTAGACATGACCGAGACACGTCTCCGGTCAATAACCAATAGCGGGACCTGGATGCCCATATTGGCTCCTACATATTCTACGAAGATCTTTATCGGTCAGACCGCATGACAACATACGTTGTTCCCTTTGTCATCGGTATGTTACTTGCCCGAGATTCGATCGTCGGTATCCAATACCTAGTTCAATCTCGTTATTGGCAAGTCTCTTTACTCGTTCCGTAATACATCATCTCACAACTAACACATTAGTTGTAATGCTTGCAAGGCTTATGTGATGTGCATTACCGAGAGGGCCCAGAGATACCTCTCCGACATTCGGAGTGACAAATCCTAATCTCGAAATACGCCAACCCAACAAGTACCTTCGGAGACACCTGTAGAGCACCTTTATAATCACCCAGTTACGTTGTGACGTTTGGTAGCACACAAAGTGTTCCTCTGGTAAACAGGAGTTGCATAATCTCATAGTCATAGGAACATGTATAAATCATGAAGAAAGCAATAGCAACATACTAAACGATCGGGTGCTAAGCTAATGGAATGGGTCATGTCAATCAGATCATTCAACTAATGATGTGACCTCGTTAATCAAATAACAAATCTTTGTCCATGGTTAGGAAACATAACCATCTTTGATTAACGAGCTAGTCAAGTAGAGGCATACTAGTGACACTCTGTTTGTTTATATATTCACACATGTATTATGTTTCCGGTTAATACAATTCTAGCATGAATAATAAACATTTATCATGATATATGAGGAAATAAATAATAACTTTATTATTGCCTCTAGGGCATATTTCCTTCAGTCTCCCACTTGCACTAGAGTCAATAATCTAGATTACATAGTAATGATTCTAACACCCATGGAGTCTTGATTCTGATCATGTTTTGCTCGTGGAAGAGGCTTAGTCAACGGGTCTGCTACATTCAGATCTGTATGTATCTTGCAAATATCTGTGTCTCCCGCCTGGACTAGATCCCGGATGGAATTGAAGAGTCTCTTGATGTGCTTGGTTCTCTTGTGAAATCTGGATTCCTTTGCCAAGGCAATTGCACCAGTATTGTCACAAAAGATTTTCATTGGACCCGGTGCACTAGGTATGACACCTAGATCGGTTATGAACTCCTTCATCCAAACTCCTTCGTTTGCTGCTTCCGAAGCAGCTATGTACTCCGCTTCACATGTAGATCCCGCCACGACGCTTTGTTTAGAACTGCACCAACTGACAGCTCCATCGTTTAATGTAAACACGTATCCGGTTTGTGATTTAGAATCGTCCAGATCAGTGTCAAAGCTTGCATCAACGTAACCGTTTACGATGAGCTCTTTGTCACCTCCATATACGAGAAACATATCCTTAGTCCTTTTCAGGTACTTCAGGATGTTCTTGACCGCTGTCCAGTGATCCACTCCTGGATTACTTTGGTACCTCCCTGCTAGACTTATAGCAAGGCACACATCAGGTCTGGTACACAGCATTGCATACATGATAGAGCCTATGGCTGAAGCATAGGGAACATCTTTCATTTTCTCTCTATCTTCTGCAGTGGTCGGGCATTGAGTCTTACTCAACTTCACACCTTGTAACACAGGCAAGAACCCTTTCTTTGCTTGATCCATTTTGAACTTCTTCAAAACTTTGTCAAGGTATGTGCTTTGTGAAAGTCCAATTAAGCGTCTTGATCTATCTCTATAGATCTTAATGCCCAATATGTAAGCAGCTTCACCGAGGTCTTTCATTGAAAAACTCTTATTCAAGTATCCCTTTATGCTATCCAGAAATTCTATATCATTTCCGATTAGTAATATGTCATCTACATATAATATCAGAAATGCTACAGAGCTCCCACTCACGTTCTTGTAAATACAGGTTTCTCCAAAAGTCTGTACAAACCCAAATGCTTTGATTACACTATCAAAGCGTTTATTCCAACTCCGAGAGGCTTGCACCAGTCCATAAATGGATCACTGGAGCTTGCACACTTTGTTAGCTCCCTTTGGATCGATAAAACCTTCTGGTTGCATCATATACAACTCCTCTTCCAGAAATCCATTCAGGAATGCAGTTTTGACATCCATCTGCCAAATTTCATAATCATAAAATGCAGCAATTGCTAACATAATTCGGACAGACTTAAGCATCGCTACGGGTGAGAAGGTCTCATCGTAGTCAATCCCTTGAACTTGTCGAAAACCTTTTGCGACAAGTCGAGCTTTGTAGACAGTAACATTACCGTCAGCATCAGTCTTCTTCTTGAAGATCCATTTATTCTCAATTGCTTGCCGATCATCGGGCAAGTCAACCAAAGTCCACACTTTGTTCTCATACATGGATCCCATCTCAGATTTCATGGCTTCAAGCCATTTTGTGGAATCTGGGCTCACCATCGCTTCTTCATAGTTTGTAGGTTCATCATGATCTAGTAGCATGACTTCCAGAACAGGATTGCCGTACCACTCTGGTGCGGATCTTACTCTGGTTGATCTACGAGGTTCTGTAGTAACTTGATCTGAAGTTCTATGATCATCATCATTAACTTCCTCTCTAATTGGTTCAGACGTCACAGAAACCGGTTCCTGTGATGTGCTACTTTCCAATAAGGGAGCAGGTACAGTTACCTCATCAGGTTCTACTTTCCTCCCACTCACTTCTTTCGAGAGAAACTCCTTCTCTAGAAAGGATCCATTCTTAGCAACGAATGTCTTGCCCTCGGATCTGTGATAGAAGGTGTACCCAACAGTCTCCTTTGGATATCCTATGAAGACACATTTCTCCGATTTGGGTTCGAGCTTATCAGGTTGAAGTTTTTTTACATAAGCATCGCAGCCCCAAATTTTAAGAAACGACAACTTTGGTTTCTTACTAAACCATAGTTCATAAGGCGTCGTCTCAACGGATTTTGATGGTGCCCTATTTAACGTGAATGCGCCCGTCTCTAAAGCATAACCCCAAAACGATAGCGGTAAATCTGTAAGAGACATCATAGATTGCACCATATCAAGTAAAGTACGATTATGACGTTCGGACACACCATTACGCTGTGGTGTTCTGGGTGGCGTGAGTTGCGAAACTATTCCGCATTGTTTCAAATGTAGACCAAACTCGTAACTCAAATATTCAACTCCACGATCAGATCGCAGAAACTTTATTTTCTTATTATGATGATTTTCAACCTCACTCTAAAATTCTTTGAACTTTTCAAATGTTTCAGACTTATGTTTCATTAATTAGATATACCCATATCTACTTAAATCATCTGTGAAGGTGAGAAAATAACGATATCCGCCACGAGCCTCAACATTCATTGGACCACATACATCTGTATGTATGATTTCCAACAAATCTGTTGCTCTCTGCATAGTACTGGAGAACGGCGTTTTAGTCATCTTGCCCATGAGGCACGGTTTGCAAGTACCAAGTGATTCATAATCAAGTGGTTCCAAAAGTCCATCAGTATGGAGTTTCTTCATGCGCTTTACACCGATATGACCTAAACGGCAGTGCCACAAATAAGTTGCACTATCATTATCAACTCTGCATCTTTTGGCTTCAATATTATGAATATGTGTATCACTACTATTGAGATTCATCAAAATTAGACCACTCTTTAAGGGTGCATGACCATAAAAGATATTACTCATATAAATAGAACAACCATTATTCTCTGATTTAAATGAATAACCGTCTCGCATCAAACAACATCCAGATATAATGTTCATGCTCAACGCTGGCACCAAATAACAATTATTTAGGTCTAATACTAATCCCGAAGGTAGATGTAGAGGTAGCGTGCCGACCGTGATCACATCGACTTTGGAACCATTTCCCACGCGCATCGTCACCTCGTCCTTTGCCAGTGTTCGCTTAATCCGTAGTCCCTGTTTTGAGTGGCAAATATTAGCAACAGAACCAGTATCAAATACCCAGGTGCTACTGCGAGCTCTAGTAAGGTACACATCAATAACATGTATATCACATATACCTTTGTTCACCTTGCCATCCTTCTTATCCGCCAAATACTTGGGGTAGTTCCGCTTCCAGTGACCAGTCTGCTTGCAGTAGAAGCACTCAGTTTCAGGCTTAGGTCCAGACTTGGGTTTCTTCTCCTGAGCAGCAACTTGTTTGCTGTTCTTCTTGAAGTTCCCCTTCTTCTTCCCTTTGCCCTTTTTCTTGAAACTAGTGGTCTTGTTGACCATCAACACTTGATGCTCCTTCTTGATTTCTACCTCCGCAGCCTTTAGCAGTGCGAAGAGATCGGGAATTGTCTTATCCATCACTTGCATATTATAGTTCATCACGAAGCTCTTGTAGCTTGGTGGAAGTGATTGGAGAATTCTGTCAATGACGCTATCATCCGGAAGATTAACTCCCAGTTGAATCAAGTGATTACAATACCCAGACATCTTGAGTATATGCTCACTGACAGAACTATTCTCCTCCATCTTGCAGCTATAGAACTTATTGGAGACTTCATATCTCTCAATCCGGGCATTCTGCTGAAATATTAACTTCAACTCCTGGAACATCTCATATGCCCCATGACATTCAAAACATCGTTGAAGTCCCGGTTCTAAGCCGTAAAGCATGGCACATTGAACTATCGAGTAGTCATCAGCTTTGCTCTGCCAGACGTTCTTAACGTCGTCAGTTGCATCAGCAGCAGGCCTGGCACCCAGTGGTGCTTCCAGGACGTAACTCTTCTGTGCAGCAATGAGGATAATCCTAAAGTTACGGACCCAGTCCGTGTAATTGCTACCATCATCTTTCAACTTTGCTTTCTCAAGGAACGCATTAAAATTCAACGGAACAACAACACGAGCCATCTATCTACAATCAACATAAACAAGAAAGATACTATCAGGGACTAAGTTCATGATAAATTTAAGTTCAATTAATCATATTACTTAAGAACTCCCACTTAGATAGACATCCCTCTAATCTTCTAAGTGATCACGTGATCCAAATCAACTAAACCATAACTGATCATCACGTGAAATGGATTAGTCTTCAATGGTGAACATCATTATGTTGATCATATCTACTATATGATTCACGCTCGACCTTTCGGTCTCCGTGTTCCGAGGCCATATCTGCATATGCTAGGCTCGTCAAGTTTAACCCGAGTATTCTGCGTGTGCAAAACTGGCTTGCACCCGTTGTAGATGGACGTAGAGCTTATCACACCCGATCATCACGTGGTGTCTGGGCACGACGAACTTTGGCAACGGTGCATACTCAGGGAGAACACTTCTTGATAATTAGTGAGAGATCATCTTATAATGCTACCGTCAATCAAAGCAAGATAAGATGCATAAAAGATAAACATCACATGCAATCAATATAAGTGATATGATATGGCCATCATCATCTTGTGCTTGTGATCTCCATCTCCGAAGCACCGTCATGATCACCATCGTCACCGGCGCGACACCATGATCTCCATCGTAGCATCGTCGTCGTCTCGCCAATCTTATGCTTCTACAACTATCGCTACCGCTTAGTGATAAAGTAAAGCATTACAGGGCGATTGCATTGCATACAATAAAGCGACAACCATATGGCTCCTGCCAGTTGCCGATAACTCGGTTACAAAACATGATTATCTCATACAATAAAATTTAGCATCATGTCTTGACCATATCACATCACAACATGCCCTGCAAAAACAAGTTAGACGTCCTCTACTTTGTTGTTGCAAGTTTTACGTGGCTGCTACGGGCTTTAAGCAAGAACCAATCTTACCTACGCATCAAAACCACAACGATAGTTTGTCAAGTTGATGCCGTTTTAACCTTCGCAAGGACCGGGCGTAGCCACACTCGGTTCAACTAAAGTTGGAGAAACTGACACCCGCCAGCCACCTGTGTGCAAAGCACGACGGTAGAACAAGTCTCGCGTAAGCGTACGCGTAATGTCGGTCCGGGCCGCTTCATCCAACAATACCGCCGAACCAAAGTATGACATGCTGGTAGGCAGTATGACTTATATCGCCCACAACTCACTTGTGTTCTACTCGTGCAGATAACATCAAACCATAAAACCTAGGCTCTGATACCACTATTGGGGAACGTAGTAATTTCAAAAAAATTCCTACGCACACGCAAGATCATGGTGATGCATAGCAACGAGAGGGGAGAGTGTTGTCTACGTACCCTCGTAGACCGAAGCAGAAGCGTTGACGCAACATAGAGGAAGTAGTCATACGTATTCCCGGTCCGACCGATCCAAGCACCGTTACTCCGGCACCTCCGAGTTCTTGGCACACGTACAACTCGATGACGCTCCCCGGGCTCCGATCCAGCAAAGCTTCGGGGATGAGGTCCGTCAGCACGACAGCATGGTGACGATCTTGATGTTCTACCGTCGCAGGGCTTCGCCTAAGCGCTGCTACAATATGACCGAGGTGGAATATGGTGGAGGGGGGCACCGCACACGGCTAAGGAACGATCACGATGATCAACTTGTGTGTTCTAGGGTGCCCCCTGCCCCCGTATATAAAGGAGCAAGGGGGAGGCCGGCCGGCCCTCGGGGCGCGCCAAGGAGAGGGGGGGAGTCCTCCTCCTAGTGGGAGTAGGACTCCCCTTTCCTAGTCCAACTAGGAATAGAGAGGGGGAAGGAAAGAGAGGGAGAGGTAGAGGGAAAGGGGGCCGCGCCCCCTCCTAGTCCTATTCGGACTCCCCATGAGGGGGGGGGGCACCTCCTGGGCTGCTGCCCTCTCTCTCCCCTCAGGCCCACTAAGGCCCATTACTTCCTCGGGGGGTTCCGGTAACCCCTCCGGCACTCCGGTTTTATCCGAAATCACCCGGAACAATTTTGGTGTCTGAATATAGTCGTCCAATATATCGATCTTAATGTCTCGACCATTTCGAGACTCCTCGTCATGTCCATGATCACATCCGGGACTCCGAACAACCTTCGGTACATCAAAATACATAAATTCATAATAACTGTCATCATAACGTTAAGCATGCGGACCCTACGGTTCGAGAACAATGTAGACATGACCGAGACAAGTCTCCGGTCAATAACCAATAGCGGGACCTGGATGCCCATATTGGCTCCTACATATTCTACGAAGATCTTTATCGGTCAGACCGCATGACAACATACATTGTTCCCTTTGTCATCGGTATGTTACTTGCCCGAGATTCGATCGTCGGTATCCAATACCTAGTTCAATCTCGTTATTGGCAAGTCTCTTTACTCGTTCCGTAATACATCATCTCACAACTAACACATTAGTTGTAATGCTTGCAAGGCTTATGTGATGTGCATTACCGAGAGGGCCCAGAGATACCTCTCTGACATTCGGAGTGACAAATCCTAATCTCGAAATACGCCAACCCAACAAGTACCTTCGGAGACACCTGTAGAGCACCTTTATAATCACCCAGTTACGTTGTGACATTTGGTAGCACACAAAGTGTTCCTCCGGTAAATGAGAGTTGCATAATCTCATAGTCATAGGAACATGTATAAGTCATGAAGAAAGCAATAGCAACATACTAAACAATCGGGTGCTAAGCTAATGGAATGGGTCATGTCAATCAGATCATTCAACTAATGATGTGACCTCGTTAATCAAATAACAACTCTTTGTCCATGGTTAGGAAACATAACCATCTTTGATTAACGAGCTAGTCAAGTAGAGGCATACTAGTGACACTCTGTTTGTTTATATATTCACACATGTATTATGTTTCCGGTTAATACAATTCTAGCATGAATAATAAACATTTATCATGATATATGAAGAAATAAATAATAACTTTATTATTGCCTCTAGGGCATATTTCCTTCAGATATGGCCCGTAGAAGGCCCATTGTTTCTACGGCCCATAGAAGGCACATTGTTTCTATGGCCCGTAGAAGGCCCACTGTTTATATGGCCCGTAGAAGGCCCACTGTTTCTACGGCCCGTAGGAGGCCCAGTGTCACTACAGTAAATATTAGCCCATGGTTATTGTGGCCTAGTTTAAAAAATAGGTTATTGCAGCCACTAGCAAACCGCAGAAAAAGAACTGCATTGACTACAAGCAAACAAATAAACAAGACAACAAGGAAATAAATAAGCAAGCAACTTACACTAGGCTATCACGGCTATTACACATATTACATCCACTGGGCATCAAAGTTCGCCGCCAGTGCAAATATAGGGAACACATCAGCATATAAACGCCGCAACAAAACAAGTCCAGAACTGAAACCACTTCAGAAGAGCTCAAGAAACAATATCCTGGGTACCCATAATGCTAGCAAGATGCTTAGCAAGCTTATTAACTTTCTCTTGTTTGGCGCTTAAGTCCTCCAACGCTTGCTGTTGCACCAGAAAGTATGCATCTGAATTCTGCAGGGACTTCCTCAGTCCTTTGGCTTCCTGTTGCATAACATCTGATCGATGTCTTTCAACTTGAAGTTGAGACTCAAGAAGCCGAACTGATTCAGGCAACGAGTTCGAAGAGCTGGTGCCAGCAGTGGTAGCCAGTAACTCGAACACTACATCAAGACAGGACTTTCGGGTTGTCTCAGTGTCTTCATTATAGTTTTTATCAGCTTTCTTGGAGACCAAAAGGGATGTCTCACTATCTTGAACCTTATCTGCATTGCTTCCTCTACCATTGCATAACAGGGTACTCTTCTCCAATATTTTATCCGTGTTCTAAAAGAGAAACAAACAAACACATCTCAGGTTTACAATGTAGTATATGAAACTCATTTTGGTAAACCTGTTCAGTAGTAAGGTGGACAGGATAACAGCATGAAACAAACATATATCTATGTAGTATGGTCATTGTATGGTCTATATCATTCTAGTTTATGTTGCCAAATCAAGATAGATATAGTTTGAATCATATCTATTTAAGACAAAGCAGCATAGATAGAATATAAGTGTGGGAAACTACACAACAATAACAACACTTGTAATGTGCATGGCATGAGAACATAACTGTTTATTCAATTGAAACTGAAATCGACATAGAGCAAGTTACAGCAGCAAACAGCCAAACACGTTGAAGAAACAGGTTTAAAACATACCTGTTGCGCCATTGGAGTTTCAGTTGCATCCTTCAAATTTGAAATTAGTTGGTATCAGTAAATACAGTCATGCAAGAGCAAAGTAGTATGAACCATAGCTACGGAACCTGACCTGAGAACAATTCTTCTTCTGCTTTAAGCGTTGACTTCGGGTTCGGAGTGGTGGTCCTTGTGATTTGGGCACTGCAGTTGCCTTACTAACTGCTTGTGTTTGGGTGCTCTGTGGTGGAGATGGTGCTGTGTCAATGGGAACTGGGTGTCTATCTGCTAGGGTTGGGGTTAGAAGGGGTGTAGCTGGTTCTCTGTCCAACTGGGTAGGGGTACAATCTGCATGAGTGTGGGTTATGTGTGGTGGGGCTGGTTCTTAGGCAAGTACGACCGTGGTTCTATCTACATCGACAGGTAGCACGATCTTTTCTGAAGACCGTGTTTTTACTCCCACAGATACTACCATCACTCCCTCCAATTGAAATGGCTGATAAACAAGAAAAGTAATTGAATGTATAGACATTGTAAGATAGACAGGTCCAATGGATAGTAGGGAAGAAAACAGGGCATGAAATAATTCACATTTATGTTATCTAAGCAAAAAGAATAGTAGGACATAATTTCACATATATGATGGCTAATTAAACAGGATAGCATGACACAATTTCACATGTATGATAGCTAACTAAACAGGATAGAATGACATACTTCAAAATATGATGACTATGTAAACATGATGACATGATTTAACTACACGATGTGTCTATTAAAGTGGTTGGCATGCCATAAATCACAAACATGCCGTCGATGGAAACATGATGGCATGATATAATTCACAGATAGAATGACATAATTTAAAATATGATGACTATGTAAACAGGATGAGATGATATAACTATATTATGTCTTTAGAAAATGGGTTGGCATGCCATAATTCAGATACATGCTGTCTATGTAAACATCATGGCATGACATAATTCAAATATATGATTTATATACTAAGGAAGTGAGCAGAGGGCAATCACATATATGATGTGTCAACTAAGGAGATGGCATTCAATATTGTGTATATGATCTAAAAACTAAGCATTGCAATACAACATATGCATTATATGAGTAATATAACCCTGCCAAGTTTGAGCATACACCTCAGGGGGATAATAGGACTGGTCATCTGCCTCTGAATCCTCCTCTGAAGAACTATCTGTAACCAGCAAGATATCTGCTTCAGCAGGTAGCATTGTCTGCTCTGAAGACCTTGTTTTCACTCCAGATTTCTCCATCACCAATTCAAATGGCTGATGCACAGGAAGAGCAGTTGAATATACAAACATTATCGACAAAAGCAATGAGAAATACAAAAAAGGACGGCACGATATATTTCACATATGTGACGCTTGCCTAAACAGCATGGCATTGCATAATTCATATACATAATGCCTTGCAACAAGATAACATTGCATAATTCACATATATAATGTCTTGCAACAAGATGTCATTGCATAATTCACATATATGGTAATTAGACACTAAACAGGTGGCATTCACACAAAGCATGTCTAAACTAAGCAAATGACATAGCAATGCAAGATACCATATGCACGATATGAGCAACATAACCCTGCCAAGTTAGGGCATGCACC
>NC_057812.1:144598871-144601673 GCF_018294505.1 Triticum aestivum
ATGACTGGTCATCTGTCTCTGAATCCTACTCTGAGGAGCTATCGGTAACCAGCAAGACATGCGCTTCGTCAGATAGCATTGTCTGCTTTGAAGACCTTGTTTCCACTCCAGATTTTTTCCATGACCGTGCCAAATGGCTGATGCACATGAAGAGTAATTGAATGTACTAAAATTGTTGACAAATTTAACACGTAATAAAAAAATGATGGCATGATATAATTCACATATAAGATGACTGGCTAACCAGGGTGGCATTGCAAAATTCACATATATGATGCCTGGCTAGACAAGATGGCATTGCATGATTCACATATATGATAAAGAAACTAAACAGATGGCATTGACACAAAGCATGTCTAAACTAAGCAGATGACATCTTTAATGTATACAGTAAGTAATGCAAGGCACCATATGCATGATATTACCAACATCAGCATGCCAAGTTAGAGCGAAGACCTCATGGGGTAAATAGGAGTGGTCTTCTCCTTCTGAATCCCCCTCATAACAGTTATCTTCCTCTTGATTAAGATCCGAAATGGGTGGAGGGGGGGCTGCCTTTGCGCCCACCATGGAACGACATCTGCATGAAATTTTATTGCCACGCAAGGTTCGTCTCTTTTGCTCTACATGATCAGTTCCATTGTGTACAATAACTGGCATGCATAGGAATAAAACATAGTGAGATTATGTAAGGAGTGCATGCACAAATCCAGAGTGATGGTAGCAAACTGTGGATAGACCCAAAACCAATGATAGCAGGCAGATAATAGCTTTAGTTAAAGAATACAGATAATGGCTCCTTTAATGTTTGTTTGCACCCAACATGAAACTCATAGTAGACACCGGAGATTAACCAGATAGTAGACAGATAGTACTGATTGCTGCCCCAATATGTACCCCACAACTATTTAAAAACTCAAGTTTCAGCATTAGTTTGGACCTGACTCGGAGTCTAATAGGTGAACACGACGATAATGTAGCATGTCATCATATTAAGCGACGCATAACGTAAGCAGACACGGAAGAGTGCGACCTCTCTTGCGGACCCGTGTAGTCCTCAAGGTCATCTGCTCAGTTGATGATGGTAATGCAGTTGCCGTGGCTGCCGGTGGCGGGGAAGAAGATCTGAGGCGGCGAAAGACAGTCTGGAGAGCGGATCCCTACTGTGGTGAACCCTTCCGTCATTGGAGCAGCTGAGTTGGGGTGGAACACAGCGCCGCAGGAGCAGGACAAACCACACAAGGTTTTCTTTGACACATATCTGTAACAGAAGTAATTGAGTAAGGGCTTGTTTGAATTTGAGGATTCTAACAATGCAGGGATAGGAAATAGACAGGAATAGGATAGAAATGCACGTGCAAAACAGAGAATTTAAAAACACAGGATTTCTGCCAATCTGGGTGTTTGATTCACAACAATTGGAAGATCACAGGATGCAAAAAAGCATGGTGAGATTAAGTCAAACCACAAGAAAATGTACGGTTATAATGCCATTATGCTACTATCTCTTAGTCTTGTGCTTGATGAATAGGAATATGAAAAGGAGGAGAAGTGGAAATTAGAATTCCTACGGTTTTTCTTTCAAGGAGACACTAAAGGAACAAATCCTACAGTTTTCCTTTGCACCAAATTCATGAAAAGTAGTACCAAAGGAAACTTTCCAATTCTGATGTTTTTCATTCACTTTTCCTTTCAAGCACTAGCGATTCTAGTAGGCAGGCTTGAGCAAGGAAAATCCTACACTAAAAAAATGTTTTTGTGCTACTTCTATTACTTTGGACCCAGGCCACTGCCATACTAGCTCAACTCCCAGGCCCATCGACAAATGCACAACTCAAACGCGCAGAGATAAATAATGATGGCGTTCAAGAGAGTCCATCACAGATAGCTAAGTTGCCTGGTACCTCACTGCTTGTCATATAGTAGGATAAAATAATCGTATTTCCCGTTACTACGAGTGCTCAGTGGACAATATATATAACATGTAGAGTAAAAAAGAGATGCAACAAGTGTACAACCTCTTTGGCGAAGCCATGTCGATCTCAGCATGATTGGGTTGGCCGGTGAGGATGCTCCGGCTGACTTGGCTGTCGGAGGAGGGGAAGAAGATCTTAGGCGTCTGGAGATGGAGCCCGAGGTACTGCTCTGCTGTGATGGAGGGTTTCGTCGTTGGAGCAGCTTCGGTGAGTTGTACGACGCCGAGGCTGAAGCAGGACAAGAGAGACAACGAACAACGTTAACCTGAGTGGAATTCTAATAGCATCTCCAATACATGAAGTAAAATACATAACCACAAAGTGCTAGATGTAAAATACATCAGCCGCTCATCTCTGAACTTAACTGCGAAACTGAATTTAACTATCGAAACTACTTAACTATCGAAACTGAATTTTGCTGTCGAAACTGAATTTTGCTGTTGAAACTGAACGCACTAGCAAGGTGAGGCTACACGTCGGTCGACTGACTTTTTCATCTCTGGTCAGTCAATTTTGCAGCCATTGGATATGAAATCAAGGGCCTGCCGTTCATCTTCAACCTCCACCCCCGTGAGCCGGCCAAACAGCAGCCCCCCGCCGCCCGCGGCAGGCGGTGCGCCGCCCCGCCCACCCCGAAAACACTCCCCACCGCCGGTCCGCCGCCGCCCCGGCCATCCCTCTAGGCCCCCCCATGCTGGGCTTTTTCTCCGGCGATCCCCACGCCACCACCCCGCCAACGCCCCGCCACCGCCAGCGACCACCACCCCCATCCTGAACCCTAAGATACATAGTGGGGTACCTCTCTGGCGAGACCCCCTCCCCGCTG
>NC_057812.1:144602002-144628543 GCF_018294505.1 Triticum aestivum
AGTCGATTCAGTCGACTGAAGTGTAGCTAAATCGGAGTAGCATCGCAAGCAAGAGCAAGAGCGAGAACAGCAGCGCGAGCAAGAGCAATAGCAAGAGCAGACCAGGCAGGGGACCAAGAGCAAGAGCAGAGCAGCAGCGCGAGCGAGAGCTAAAGCAGCAACAGATCCTATTGATGTGGACGTCGCCGCCGAGGGAGCGATGCCGTGGAGGAAGTGGCCGGCGATGCCGCCGTGGATGGAGCCGCGCCGTGTCGGCTCGAGACCGAGCGCGGGCAGCACCACGAGATCGAATCAAGAAGAAAATGCGGCGATTAGTGTACAACCTCTTTGGTGGTGCCGATTAGGCAGCAACTTCATCCGAGGAAACGGTGATGATGATGCTCGTTCTAAGTAAACAAGATGCAAAACATGATAAACATCACATGCAATCAAATAATAATAGTGACATATATGGCCAATATCATATAGCTCCTTTGATCTCCATCTTGGGGCTCCATGATCGTCTTGTCACCGGCATGACACCATGATCTCCATCATCATGATCTCCATCATCGTGTCTCCATGAAGTTGCACGCCAACTATTACTTCTACTACTACGGCTAACACGTTTAGCAATAAAGTAAAGTAATTTACATGGCATTTCCATTGACACGCAGGTCATAAAAGAATAATGACAACTCCTATGGCTCCTGCCGGTTGTCATACTCATCGACATGCAAGTCGTGATTCCTATTACATGAACATGATCTCATACATCACATATATATCATTCATCATTCATCACAACTTTGGCCATATCATATCACAAAGCACTTGCTGCAAAAACAAGTTAGACGTCCTCTAATTGTTGTTGCAAATTTTACGTGGCTGAAATAGGGTTCTAGCAAGAACGTTTTCTTACCTACGTAAAAGCCACAACGTGATTTGTCAACTTCTATTTACCCTTCATAAGGACCCTTTTCTTCGAATCCGCTCCAACTAAAGTGGGAGAGACAGACACCCGCCAGCCACCTTATGCAACTAGTGCATGTCAGTCGGTGGAACCGGTCTCACGTAAGCATACGTGTAAGGTTGGTCCGGGCCACTTCATCCCACAATACCGCTGAAGCAAAATAAGACTAGTAACGGCAAGAAAGTTGACAACATCTACACCCACAACAATTGTGTTCTACTCGTGCAAAGAGAACTACGCATAGACCTAGCTCATGATGCCACTGTTGGGGAATGTTGCAGAAAACAAAAAATTTCCTACGGTTTCACCAAGATCCATCTATGAGTTCATCTAGCAACGAGTATTCAGATTGCATCTACATACCTTTGTAGATCGCGAGCGGAAGCGTTCACTAGAACGTGGATGATGGAGTCGTACTCGCCGTGATCCAAATCACCGATGACCAAGCGCCGAACGGACGGCACCTCCGCGTTCAACACACGTACGGAGCGGATGACGTCTCCTCCTTCTTGATCCAGCAAGGGGGAAGGAGAGGTTGATGAAGATCCAACAGCACGACGGTGTGGTGGTGGATGCAGTTGTCACCGCAGCAGGGCTTCGCCGAGCGTCTGCGCGAGAGGGAGAGGTGTAGCAGGGGAGAGGGAGGCGCCAAGATGCAAGGGTGCGGCTGCCCCCTCCCTCCCCCTTTATATAGGCCCCCTGGGGGGGCGCCGGCCCTTGGAGATCCAATCTCCTAAGGGGGGCGGCGGCCAAGGGGGTGGAGTACCCCCCAAGGCACGTGGGGCGCCCCCCACCCTAGGGTTTCAACGCTAGGCGCAAGGGGGTGGGCCAAGGGGGGCGCACCAGCCCACTATGGGCTGGTTCCCCATCCCACTTCAGCCCATGGGGCCCTCCGGGATGGGTGGCCCCACCCGGTGGACCCCCGGGACCCATCCGGTGGTCCCGGTACAATACCTGTTACCCCGAAACTTTCCCGTTGGCCGAAACAGCACTTCTATATGTAATTCTTTACCTCCGGACCATTCCGGAACTCCTCGTGACATCCGGGACTCTAAACAACTTTCGTATTACTGCATATTCATATGTTTACAACCCTAGCGTCACCGGACCTTAAGTGTGTAGACCCTACGGGTTCGGGAGACATGCAGACATGACCGAGACGCCTCTCCGGCCAATAACCAACAGCGGGATCTGGATACCCTTGTTGGCTCCGACATGCTCCTCGATGATCTCATCGGATGAACCACGATGTCGAGGACTTAATCAATCCCGTATTCAATTCCCTTTGTCAATCGGTACGTTACTTGCGCGAGACTCGATCATCGGTATCCCAATACCTTGTTCAATCTCGTTACCGGCAAGTCACTTTACTCGTACCGTAATGCATGATCCCGTGACCAACCCCTTGGTCACATTGAGCTCATTATGATGATGCATTACCGAGTGGGCCCAAAAGATACCTCTCCGTCATACGGAGTGACAAATCCCAGTCTCGGTTCGTGCCAACCCAATAGACACTTTCGGAGATACCCGTAGTGTACCTTTATAGCCACCCAGTTACGTTGTGACGTTTGGCACACCCAAAGCACTCATATGGTATCCGGGAGTTGCACAACCTCATGGTCTAAGGAAATGATACTTGACATTGCAAAAGCTCTAGCAAAGAACTACACGATCTTTATGCTATGCTTAGGTTTGGGTCTTGTCCATCACATCATTCTCCTAATGATGTGACCCCGTTATCAGTGACATCCCTATGTCCATAGCCAGGAAACCATGACTATCTGTTGATCAACGAGCTAGTCAACTAGAGGCTCACTAGGGACACATTGTGGTCTATGTATTCACACATGTATTACGATTTCCGGACAATACAATTATAGCATGAACAATAGACAATTATCATGAACAAGGAAATATAATAATCTTTTATTATTGCCTCTAGGGCATATTTCCAACAATCTCCCACTTGCACTAGAGACAATAGTCTAGTTACATTGTGATGAATCGAACACCCATGGAATTTTGGTGTTGATCATGTTTTGCTCTAGGGAGAGGTTTAGTCAACGGATCTGCCACATTCAGGTCCGTATGTACTTTACAAATCTCTATGTCTCCATTTTGAACACTTTCACGAATGGAGTTGAAGCGACGCTTGATATGCCTGGTCTTCCTGTGAAACCTGGGCTCCTTCGCAAGGGCAATAGCTCCAGTGTTGTCACAAAAGAGAGTCATCGGGTCCGACGCATTGGGTATGACTCCTAGGTCGGTAATGAACTCCTTCATCCAGATTGCTTCTTGTGCTGCCTCCGAGGCTGCCATATATTCCGCTTCACATGTAGATCCCGCCACGACGCTTTGCTTGCAACTGCACCAGCTTACTACCCCACCATTCAAAATATACACGTATCCGGTTTGTGACTTAGAGTCATCCAGATCTGTGTCGAAGCTAGCGTCGACGTAACCCTTTACGACAAGCTCTTCGGCACCTCCATAAACAAGAAACATATCCTTGGTCCTCTTCAGGTACTTCAAGATGTTTTTGACCGCTGTCCAGTGTTCCTTGCCGGGATTACTTTGGTACCTACCTACCAAACTTACGGCAAGGTTTACATCAGGTCTGGTACACAGCATGGCATACATAATAGACCCTATGGCTGAGGCATAGGGGATGACACTCATCTCTTCTATATCTTCTGCCGTGGTCGGGCATTGAGCCGTGCTCAATCGCACACCTTGCAATACAGGCAAGAACCCCTTCTTGGACTGATCCATATTGAACTTCTTCAATATCTTGTCAAGGCACGTACTTTGTGAAAGACCGATGAGGCGTCTCGATCTATCTCTATAGATCTTGATGCCTAATATATAAGCAGCTTCTCCAAGGTCCTTCATTGAAAAACTCTTATTCAAGTAGGCCTTAACGCTGTCCAAAAGTTCTATATCATTTCCCATCAAAAGTATGTCATCTACATATAATATGAGAAATGCTACAGAGCTCCCACTCACTTTCTTGTAAACGCAGGCTTCTCCATAAGTCTGCATAAACACAAACGCCTTGATCATCTCATCAAAGCGAATGTTCCAACTCCGAGATGCTTGCACCAGCCCATAAATGGATCGCTGGAGCTTGCATACCTTGTTAGCATTCTTAGGGTCGACAAAACCTTCCGGCTGCATCATATACAGTTCTTCCTTAAGATAGCCGTTAAGGAATGCCGTTTTGACGTCCATTTGCCATATCTCATAATCATAGTATGCGGCAATTGCTAACATGATTCGGACGGACTTCAGCTTCGCTACGGGAGAGAAAGTCTCATCATAGTCAACCCCTTGAACTTGCCGATAACCCTTAGCGACAAGTCGAGCTTTATAGATGGTGACATTACCATCCGCGTCTGTCTTCTTCTTAAAGATCCATTTATTTTCTATCGCTCGCTGATCATCGGGCAAGTCTGTCAAAGTCCATACTTTGTTTTCATACATGGATCCTATCTCGGACTACATGGCCTCCAGCCATTTGTTGGAATCCGGGACCGCCATCGCTTCTTCATAGTTCGAAGGTTCATCGTTGTCTAACAACATGATTTCCAGGACAGGGTTGCCATACCACTCTGGTGCGGAACGTGTCCTTGTGGACCTACGAAGTTCAGTAGGAGCTTGGTCCGAAGTATCTTGATCATCATCATTAACCTCCTCTCTAATCGGTGCAGGCACCACAGGAACATTTTCCTGAGCTGCGCTACTTTCCGTTTCAAGAGGCAGTACTTCATCAAGCTCCACTTTCCTCCCACTTACTTCTTTCGAGAGAAACTCTTTCTCTAGAAAGGATCCATTCCTGGCAACAAAGATCTTGCCTTCAGATCTGAGGTAGAAGGTATACCCAATGGTTTCCTTAGGGTATCCTATGAAGACGCATTTTTCCGACTTGGGTTCAAGCTTTTCAGGTTGAAGTTTCTTGACATAAGCATCGCATCCCCAAACTTTTAGAAACGACAGCTTAGGTTTCTTCCCAAACCATAATTCATACGGTGTCGTCTCAACGGATTTAGATGGTGCCCTATTTAAAGTGAATGCGGCTGTCTCTAGAGCGTATCCCCAAAATGATAGCGGTAAATCAGTAAGAGACATCATAGATCGCACCATATCCAATAGAGTGCGATTACGACGTTCGGACACACCGTTACGTTGAGGTGTTATAGGCGGCGTGAGTTGTGAAATGATTCCACATTTCCTTAAGTGTGTGCCAAATTCGTGACTTAAATATTCTCCTCCACGATCTGATCGTAAGAACTTTATTTTTCGGTCACGTTGATTTTCTACCTCATTTTGAAATTCCTTGAACTTTTCAAAGGTCTCAGACTTGTGTTTCATTAAGTAGACATACCCATATCTACTCAAGTCATCAGTGAGAGTGAGAACATAACGATATCCTCCGAGAGCCTCAACACTCATTGGACCGCACACATCAGTATGTATGATTTCCAATAAGTTGGTTGCTCACTCCATTGTTCGGGAGAACGGAGTCTTGGTCATTTTGCCCATAAGGCATGGTTCACATGTGTCAAATGATTCATAATCGAGAGACTCTAAAAGTCCATCAGCATGGAGCTTCTTCATGCGCTTGACACCAATGTGACCAAGGCGGCAGTGCCACAAGTATGTGGGACTATCGTTATCAACTTTAGTTCTTTTGGTATTCACACTATGAATATGTGTATTATCACACACGAGATTCATTAAGAATAAACCATTGACCATCGGAGCATGACCATAAAACATATCACTCATATAAATAGAACAACCATTATTCTCGGATTTAAATGAGTAGCCATCTCGAATTAAACGAGATCCAGATACAATGTTCATGCTCAAACTTGGCACTAAATAACAATTATTGAGGTTTAAAACTAATCCCGTAGGTAAATGTAGAGGTAGCGTGCCGACGGCGATCACATCGACCTTGGAACCATTCCCAACGCGCATCGTCACCTCGTCCTTCGCCAGTCTCCGCTTATTCTGCAGCTCCTGCTTTGAGTTACAAATATGAGCAACAACACCGGTATCAAATACCCAGGAGCTACTACGAGCACTGGTAAGGTACACATCAATTACATGTATATCACATATACCTTTAGTGTTGCCGGCCTTCTTGTCCGCTAAGTATTTGGGGCAGTTCCGCTTCCAGTGACCCTTCCCTTTGCAATAAAAGCACTCAGTCTCAGGCTTTGGTCCATACTTTGACTTCTTCCCGGCAACTTGGTTACCGGGCGCGGCAACATCCTTGCCGTCTTTCTTGAAGGTCTTCTTGCCCTTGCCCTTCTTGAACTTGGTGGTTTTATTGACCATCAACACTTGATGTTCCTTTTTGATCTCCACCTCCGCTGATTTCAGCATTGAATATACCTCGGGAATGGTCTTTTCCATCCCCTGCATATTGGAGTTCATCACAAAGCTCTTTTAGCTTGGTGGAAGCGACTGAAGGATTCTGTCAATGACCGCGTCATCCGGGAGATTAACTCCCAGCTGAGTCAAGCGGTTGTGCAACCCAGACATCTTGAGTATGTGTTCACTGACAGAGCTATTTTCCTCCATCTTACAACTAAAGAACTTGTCGGAGACTTCATATCTCTCGACCCGGGCATGAGCTTGGAAAACCATTTTCAGCTCCTCGAACATCTCATATGCTCCGTGTTGCTCAAAACGCTTTTGGAGCCCCGGTTCTAAGCTATAAAGCATGCCGCACTGAACGAGGGAGTAATCATCAGCACGTGACTGATAGGCGTTCATAACGTCTTGGTTTGCTGGGAGTGGTGCTTCACCTAGCGGTGCTTCTAGGACATAATCTTTCTTGGCAGCTATGAGGATGATCCTCAGGTTACGGACCTAGTCCGTATAGTTGCTGCCATCATCTTTCAGCTTGGTTTTCTCTAGGAACGCATTGAAGTTGAGGGCAACATTGGTGTGGGCCATTTGATCTACAAGACATATTGTAAAGATTTTAGACTAAGTTCATGATAATTAAGTTCATCTAATCAAATTATTAATGAACTCCCACTCAGATTAGACATCCCTCTAGTCATCTAAGTGAAACATGATCCGACTCGACTAGGCCGTGTCCGATCATCACGTGAGACGGACTAGTCATCATCGGTGAACATCTCCATGTTGATCGTATCTTCTATACGACTCATGCTCGACCTTTCGGTCCTGCGTGTTCCGAGGCCATGTCTGTACATGCTAGGCTCGTCAAGATAACCTAAGTGTTTTGCATGTGTAAATCTGTCTTACACCCGTTGTATGTGAACGTTGGAATCTATCACACCCGATCATCACGTGGTGCTTCGAAACAACGAACTGTCGCAACGGTGCACAGTTAGGGGGAACACTTTCTTGAAATTATTATGAGGGATCATCTTATTTACTACCGTCGTTCTAAGTAAACAAGATGCAAAACATGATAAACATCACATGCAATCAAATAATAATAGTGACATGATATGGCCAATATCATATAGCTCCTTTGATCTCCATCTTGGGGCTCCATGATCATCTCTTCACCGGCATGACACCATGATCTCCATCATCATGATCTCCATCATCATGTCTCCATGAAGTTTCACGCCAACTATTACTTCTACTACTATGGCTAACACGTTTAGCAATAAAGTAAAGTAATCTACATGGCGCTTCCATTGACACGCAGGTCATAAAAGAATAATGACAACTCCTATGGCTCCTGCCGGTTGTCATACTCATCGACATGCAAGTCGTGATTCCTATTACATGAACATGATCTCATACATCACATATATATCATTCATCATTCATCACAACTTTGGCCATATCATATCACAAAGCACTTGCTGCAAAAACAAGTTAGACGTCCTCTAATTGTTGTTGCAAATTTTACGTGGCTGAAATAGGGTTCTAGCAAGAACGTTTTCTTACCTACGTAAAAGCCACAACGTGATTTGTCAACTTCTATTTACCCTTCATAAGGACCCTTTTCGTCGAATCCTCTCCAACTAAAGTGGGAGAGACAGACACCCGCCAGCCACCTTATGCAACTAGTGCATGTCAGTCGGTGGAACCAGTCTCACGTAAGCGTACGTGTAAGGTTGGTCCGGGCCGCTTCATCCCACAATACCGCTAAAGCAAAATAAGACTAGTAACGGCAAGAAAGTTGACAACATCTATGCCCACAACAATTGTGTTCTACTCGTGCAAAGAGAACTACGCATAGACCTAGCTCATGATGCCACTGTTGGGGAACGTTGCAGAAAACAAAAAATTTCCTACGATTTCACCAAGATCCATCTATGAGTTCATCTAGCAACGAGTATTCAGATTGCATCTACATACCTTTGTAGATCGCGAGCGGAAGCGTTCACTAGAACGTGGATGATGGAGTCGTACTCGCCGTGATCCAAATCACCGATGACCAAGCGCCGAACGGACGGCACCTCCGCATTCAACACACGTACGGAGCGGATGACGTCTCCTCCTTGATCCAGCAAGGGGGAAGGAGAGGTTGATGAAGATCCAACAACACGACTGTGTGGTGGTGGATGCAGTTGTCACCGCAGCAGGGCTTCGCCGAGCGTCTGCGCGAGAGGGAGAGGTGTAGCAGGGGAGAGGGAGGCGCCAGGATGCAAGGGTGCGGCTGCCCCCTCCCTCCCCCCTTTATATAGGCCCCCTGGGGGGGCGCCGGCCCTTGGAGATCCAATCTCCCAAGGGGGGCGGCGGCCAAGGGGGGTGGAGTACCCCCCAAGGGAAGTGGGGCGCCCCCCCCACCCTAGGGTTTCAACCCTAGGCGCAAGGGGGTGGGCCAAGGGGGCGCACCAGCCCACTATGGGCTGGTTCCCCCTCCCACTTCAGCCCATGGGGCCCTCCGGGATGGGTGGCCCCACCCGATGGACCCCCGGGACCCATCCGGTGGTCCCGGTACAATACCGGTGACCCCGAAACTTTCCCGTTGGCCGAAACAGCACTTCTATATATAATTCTTTACCTCTGGACCATTCCAGAACTCCTCGTGACGTCCGAGATCTCATCTGGGACTCCAAACAACTTTCGGATTACTACATAATCATATCTTTACAACCCTAGCATCACTGGACCTTAAGTGTGTAGACCCTACGGGTTCGGGAGACATGCAGACATGACCGAGACGCCTCTCCGGCCAATAACCAACAGTGGGATCTGGATACCCATGTTGGCTCCCACATGCTCCTCGATGATCTCATCGGATGAACCACGATGTCGAGGACTTAATCAATCCCGTATTCAATTCCCTTTGTCAATCGGTACGTTACTTGCCCGAGACTCGATCATCGGTATCCCAATACCTTGTTCAATCTCGTTACCGGCAAGTCACTTTACTCGTACCATAATGCATGATCCCATCACCAACCCCTTGGTCATATTGAGCTCATTATGATGATGCATTACCGAGTGGGCCCAAGAGATACCTCTCCGTCATACGGAGTGCAAATCCCAGTCTCGGTTCGTGCCAACCCAACAGACACTTTCGGAGATACCCGTAGTGTACCTTTATAGCCACCCAGTTACGTTGTGACTTTTGGCACACCCAAAGCACTCATACGATATCCGGGAGTTGCACAACCTCATGGTCTAAGGAAATGATACTTGACATTGCAAAAGCTCTAGCAAACGAACTACACGATCTTTATGCTATGCTTAGGTTTGGGTCTTGTCCATCACATCATTCTCCTAATGATGTGACCCCGTTATCAATGACATCCCTATGTCCATAGCCAGGAAACCATGACTATCTGTTGATCAACGAGCTAGTCAACTAGAGGCTCACTAGGGACACATTGTGGTCTATGTATTCACACATGTATTACGATTTCCGGACAATACAATTATAGCATGAACAATAGACAATTATCATGAACAAGGAAATATAATAATCTTTTATTATTGCCTCTAAGGCATATTTCCAATAGTCGAGGTGTTGCTGTGGACGACGTCGTTGGGGAAGAGGCTCCGGCTGGGTGGCGGGCGGAGCAGGGTGTGGGGTTTCGTCGCGGGTTTTCACGGCCTCGTTGTACGAATGGTTGGGCGGATGGGACGGCAGTGGGGAACCATGGCTTAGAGACACGCTTGTCCAAAATGTGGGGTAAGTTACGAAAGTACCCCCACCGATTTGAGGCGGTTCTTTCGGTTCAGGGGTACCACGGGCATTTCGCGTGTTGGGATTTCACAGGAGGTGGGAGTTTTCGCGCGCGTTGTAATTTCGGAATAGCAAGGCGCGGGTTGAGATGGAGGGAGTTGTCGGAGCACAACGAGACAAAGATATTTCTTAAATATTTCGGGCTAACAAGGCGTGGGTTGAAGAGGCGGGAGTTTCGCAGCACGATAGACAGAGACGCTAGCTTGAATTTTCTGCATAACAAGGTGCGGCTTGAAATTTCGGAAGAACAAGCTTAACGCATACCAAAAAAAATACAATTTGCACCTCAACACGCACAACACACACACACAAACACCATTTAGACTAGAGTAAGGTACACGTGCATTGCACGCATGAGATTTGGCAACCAAATTATGAATAAATACCACATTATAACATGCAAGATTTGAGTCATATATGCATGATGTAGATGTTCGTTTAATTCTTATAGTACATTTCATTCAAAATCATCTAGTTTTTATAAGAAAGCTAATATATTTTAAGATTCATGGAATTGTGCGTCGTAAGACATAAAGTAAAAAACAAATAATGGCAAATCATGTAGAAAAACATTTGGGAAATTCTGATACGGAAGATTCTATAACAAATAAGAAGTGCTTGTGTTTTGATGTTTGTGCATTATGCTTAAGTTCAACCATGGAGTCTTCTAGATTATACATGTGGCGAAATCTGGTGGAATCTAGATGATATGCAACGGCCAGTAGTGCTCAAATTTGCCATCTTTGGACCATCGAATTCGCCTCATCCAATGACCATCTTTCAAAGTTAAAGTTACCCGCACACAATATAAAAGAATATAAAATATAATATATATATATAGGGGTATAGATATAGATATGTGATGCAAAGCCGCCCATCATCTCCAATTTGAATAGTGTGTCCATGCACGGATGCGACATGGCCAAATGATGTCTGCCATCGGTATCTCAAATTCAAATCAGTCTGACCTTGTTCAATGTGTATACATTACAACATGCTCGTTTCCAAACCACACCGCGTAGATCTCTGTTATATTCATGCATGCATGGGTTTCAAACATCAGGATCTCTTATTCAAATATTTGAATTCAACTTTACATTGATTATGACCTCACCTATTCAGCTATTCTTTTACACCCACACAGTAGTCTTCTCTTTATAATTGTACCACTAACTTTCTCTCGTGCATGCATGCACACACACTACCAATCGGCATTATCCATCGCACGCATGCAATCTTTTTCTTCAGGTCGGTCTCCCATGAAGGCACACACCAACACACATCCCCCTCTCCATCATATCGGGCATTCTTTATCTCTCACGCGTGCATGCGCAACGATCGATGTTCCTCTATGTATGTGTGTATATAGCTAGGTCTTTCGTAGTTTTCCACACAAACCTATCAATCGATATATCCAATGAGGTCTCACCCTCTTTCCCACGTCCACATCGATCAATCTATACCTCCCTATATAGGATTAACATATATAGCTAATACACCCACATTAATTATATATCCAACGTCCCCCTCTCATCATCCATGCCTTCCGCTTCATCTCTCAGACGCGTGCACAATGGCGAAGACAGGGGGAAGTAAGGGCCCTGCCCCCTCCCCCCTAACATCACTATATATCGAGGCTAATATGAATGTGATCATTAGACAATTGCTGCTAAAAATGGTTTAAGTTCATGAATTGACCCTCCTCGTAAAGGATTGGCAATGCTTGGCCCCCTCGCTCATTTATTTTTCATGGCTCCGCCACTGCGCGCAACAGCGCACGTGTTAGCCCCCTCTCTCTAAATATCGATCTCGCACTTGTGCATTCCTTCATAGTCTCCCTCCACTCAGCCCCTCGCACCATCTTCTAGCCCCCCACCGGATTTTACCACATGTACAATCTAGCAGACTCCATGGTTGAACTTAAGCATAATGCACAAACCTCAAAACAACAGTGGTTCTCTTTTGTTCTAGAATCTTCTGTACCATAACTACCCAAACTTTTTTTCTAGTTGAATTGCCATTATTTGTTTTTACTTTATGCTTTACAACACAAAATTCCATGAATCATAAAATAGATTAAGGGCTTCTTTGATTCAAAGGATTCTCAAAGGAATTTTGGAGGATTCTAATCATTAGGAATTTTTCCTATCTTGGTTGTTTGATTCATAGGATTGTAAACCATAGGAATTTTTCCGTATGATTCATTTGCACTAGATTTCATAGGAAACATCCCATCCACTCAAACCTCTTTGAAAGAATTCTGCGTTTTTTTCTATGCACAATCAAACACTCGTACAATCCTGTAGGATTCAAGACGACATTCCACTATAATCCCATGTTTTTCCTATTCCCGCGTTCTTAGCTTTTTTATAAAAACTAATTGATTTTGAATGAGATGAACTATAAGAATTAAACGAAGGGCTACATCAGGCATATATGACTCAGAGCTTACATGCTATAGTGTGGTATTTATTCATAATTTGGTTGCAAAATCTGATGTGTGCAATGCACGTGTACCTTACTAGTACTTCGAGTATGTGCAAAACACGTAAATTAGAATACCAATGGCACGCTACACAATGTCTCTCTTATAGTTCATGAAGCCATGTGGAACATGTGGAGGCGTTGTCGCGACCTCCTTGCGTGGATTGATCACAGTGACGTGCTGCTGGTTCCAGAAGAATGTACTCGTCCTCCCTGAGCCATACTAGCGGTACATGCACGAAGTGAAGATGTGCACGCACGCCACGCACGCACTCATTCCCTCACACGCACACGCGGGTACACGGGCAGACGCAATTTTGTACCAAGATCCACCCCATGTGATAATTTGACGCATGTAAAGTCGTTTACTTCATTGATGGTCAATTAATACAACGCATGCAAATTGAGTGGACGTGAGGGCGGAAGAAAGACATTATTACTCCACTGCGTGCGTGCGAGTAGTTAAATTGTGGGTTGCTAGTAGTACTTCCATTGGTCTCCTTCGTATTTTGTGCCAATTTTTGATAGTAACATAATATTTACTCATTTGAGCAGTGTAGTACTTGAAATTTATGTTCCGCTAAACTCATCGGGAGCCGTTTCGGGCCTCGAAACCAAAACCATCAATTAATCTTTACCTTGTTCCCATCACATTCGAAAGCCTGCTCACACCTACTAGTATGTACCAAACCTGAACGTGTTCCCACTATGCAGGTATTAGTACTAGTGTTAGTACTTAGGTTATAAAAAGGGGAACTACCTAACCGAAAATTACTCTACCTTTCCTCCTCATAAGTGCTTCTTCTTCGTCCGTCGTTGCCATGGCCGGTGAGCAGAGATCTAGGTCGAGAACTACTCATAACAAGGGAGCAGCAACCAAGGCTGAGGAAAAAAAGAGGGCTCGCTGCCACGCAGAGACCTCGAAAGATCTCTCATGGGCAGGTGATGGCTCCCAGGAGCGCCCTAGCTGCGTAGGTGAACATGCCGAGCCGGTAGAGCTGGAGTCATTATCCCTCGACGGCATGCCCGATCAGCTCAATAAGCAGAAGGAGTTCATCCAAGGCTTGATGGAGTTGCTGAAGGAGAGTCTCGACGACATGCCCGCTGAGCTCAATCGACAGGGGGAGTTGACCGCCGACTTGGTGATGCTGCTGAAGAAGAGCATTGCCTCGAAGAAGAAGGCGACCGGCGAAATCCTGCGACTTCGGGAGGACAATGCGAAGCTCTGCCACGAGATCGACCTGTTGAAGGAGAAGGACGCCGGCTGGAAGAAGCTACATGAGAATAGTAGTTCCTCGATGAAGATGCTGCAGGCCCTCATCATGGAACAGAAGGAAGAGTTGGCGAAGCTCCGCATCGAGCACCCGGCTGCTGTCAAGGTACGTAATATGGCCATGGAACAGATGATGAAGGCTCGCGTCGAGAAATGCCGCGTCATGGACACAATGATGAAGATGGCGGAGGAGACGCACAAGGAGATGGAGGTCGTGGAGGCGATGAAGAAGCAGTTACGACTCCGCGACGAATTAGATCATTTGGGGTGATAATCTTCCTTCTTCTTTTGCTCCTGTGTTTCATCTTTTGCTTCGGGTGTTTCGCCGCACGTGTCACGTTCTCTGTGAGGCATGAATAGAACAATGGTTTTTTTGAGGAAATGAATAGAACAATGCTAACAATGAGATGACTAGCAAATTAGATCATTTTTTATCGCCATATTGCACTGGGCTGCCGTGTTTCGTGCTCCTCCGTCGCAGTACTACTCCAGTGGAAAACTTGAGCATACCACACGGTTCTTTGCTCCTCCTCGATCAGGTCGTCAACGCATTTATACGAGTAGTCAAATCACAAGGCCCCGCCTTCCAGCAGTAATGAGCCGTCAAATCACAAAGGCCCTCACCTCTCGTGAAACCGACCAAGCTAGACTGCCCCGCCCTCTAGCCTTTTAAAAAATATATAATTTTGTACAGCAGTAGTATCGATGGATTGCGCCATGGAGCAAAACTTGAAATTAAAAAAATGGTGGTACATATAGAGAGCGCTCGTCGCCAAATTATGCATATAGTACTATTAAAAAGGCTAGTCACAATAATGGTGTCCAGCACAACCCACCCCTCAAATAAAACTAAGAGGGTGCTTGGATACGTTTTAGTCCCATGACTAAAAGTAATGGGACTAAAACATGCTAGCCTCACCCATACTTGGATCCAAATACTAAAAAGGCTAAAATCAAGTTAATGAGCATTTATTATCCTCCAAACCCTCCAATGCAGAACTCGCCTGTGTTAAAGGAGAGGAGTTAAATGAGTAGAGAGAGGACTAATCCACATTTTAGTAGGGGTACCCCTGACTAAAAATTTTTAGTCTCAAGACTAGTTTTAGCCCCTCTTTAGTCAGGATGCTTGGAACTTTAGCCTCTTAAAGAGACTATTTTTAGTCAGACTAAAATAATTCCCTTGGATCCAAGCACCCTCTAAGCATCTGGAATTATTTGACAAAACTAAGCACCCTGAAATTCTTTGACAACTAAACTGCTGGCTATATAATGTTGGCCATATATATTGTACGTATATAATGTGAAGAAACGAGTGGTAGTACTATACCAACTAAAAGATGAAATGTAAGAAATACTAGTATGTACGTACTGAAGAGTTAAAGTAACGAGAAGAAACATAACATAGTTATGCTGGGGGCTCAGCACGACACACCCCTCAAATTAAATTAAGCACACCTGAAATTAAACTTTGCAACTATTCCGGTAGACACTGCATTAGAACCACCATGAGCAACGACACCGCCACCTTACTCGGAGTCCTTGTCCACGTCCTTGACTTCGTCCTTGTCCCTCTTCCTCTTGGCCGATACTTCTTTGCTTGAACCGCACACTTGGCTGTTGCTCTTCATCCAACCCTTGTAGATATTGAAGCAAAGGTAGCCATCCATTGCAGCATAGTGGATGTGGTCTGTATCTAGTACATTCCGCTGCCATGCATGACGATGAAACGTGTAACGAGGTTTCTCCAGTTTACCGTACGAAGGATGAACCATTGCTCCTGCCAGGGTCAGCATTGAAGGCTGACGAGAGGACACCAGCGGATTCTTCTGGAGGTCGAAGGTGTTGCCTACAACGAGGCCTATCCGACGCATGACTTCTTTGTCGTTACCAAAGTCTAAAGTAACGAATTTGACTAGGTTGCTCTCGAGGAAGTTCTTAAAATCCTGGCACTCAACGTCGGCATGGCATATGTGGTAGACCAAGCAAACGTTATGTACGCAAACCTGGATCACATCGGGCTTCTTCCTCTCTTCGTCCTTTAGATCCTTCTCTCTCCCCAAGATTGTGGTGTGCTCAACATCTAGCCCAGCGACCCACTCATCATCTGAGTTTTCGAACATGCGTCTAAAGCGAGAAAGGCATCCTTTCACCATCGCGGAAGAACGGGTGTAGATGACGTCGAACTCATCGCCTGTGATGGTTCTAACCTTGTACTCACCGCCGATCGTGGAGATTTGGGATGCCATGGATTTGGGAGGAGGGTTAGGATTAGTGGAACTGCCGTAATGTGAATGGACGGGATGACTAGGAGCGAACCACCGTAGTATTGAAGGACGTGCGGGGACGAGTAGGAGCGAACTGCCAGCATGCGAACGGCAGGGTAGTGGCTTTCCATTCTCCCATGATACGGGCTTCCGAGAGCCCTTGGATCTGAGATCGAACGGTTGCATGGCGTGATTCTAGACCTATGGGTGAATATCCTATCCTGGGGGGTTATTATGCAAATTTTCAGCAACTTAGCATGCGACCGTTTGATCTCAGATCCAAGGGCTGCCAGCAGCCCGTATTGTGGTCGCGCCTACCATGACCGTCCCGTCGCTCGTGCGGTCGCGCCCTTGGATATTTAACACGGTGCGTTAGGCTATCTGATGTTGGCATGTCATACATAGTCATCACTTAGTCACTCATACTACAACAAGGTTTTGGCTATAAGGTTGGCTATAAGTGTATTTTTTTTACTTCTCTCTATCTCTTTCTTTGTACTCCCTCCGTCCCATAATATAAGAACGTTTTTGACACTAGTGTAGTGCCAAAAACATTCTTATATTATGGGACACAGGGAGTACTAGTATTTATTGCATTTGCCAAGGAGTGACCTCTTCCAATGAAATGGTGTTGCTAAGTTTGCTTCATTTAATTAGCTATATACTCAAAATTGTCTTTTCACCTAGGTACACGTGCTTAGCACCGTTTCTTCCTTGGGTCACCAAACTAGTCTCTCTCTTCTTGATTAACTTGCCACATCAGACTTTATGCCTATGTGGCAAGCTTAAGCACCTGTAGGAGCAAGTAAAAGTAAGTACAATAGTGCGCTTTACATGACATTTTTGCATATGCGGAGGAAAGAGAGGCAAGGAAAAAGTGGAGAAGTGGGCTCTCATGCAAGAGCCAGCCTCTACTACATGGTGGAGCATTGGGAGAGGCACCTGTATGGAGGTGGTCAGGAATCTGGGAGACTCATGCCGGTCGTAGCGCCGCAGTTAAAATGATAATGGCAAGTCAAATCACGGGGCCCCACTTGTCCAGCAGTAACTCGCTGTCAAATCACACAGCCCTACGTTTGCAGTAGCCTACTCCCTCGTCTTCTCGCGTCTTTGTCGAACCGACTAGGTGGAACTGCCCCGCCGCCTACCGCGCAGGAAAAGCCCCGCCCTCGACTTTTAAATAGTATGCAGTATACTAATTTTGTATCCATGGATTGCGCCCGCGCCATGGAGGAAAGCGTCTAGAAAACAGAGGAGAGACGGTGGTCTTGCAATAGAGAAGAGGGAGAGGCGAGGCGGTGGTTTTGGAATGGAGATGATGGAGAGGAGAGGAGGTGGTTTTGCAAGGGAGAAGATCAGAAGAGGGAGAGGCGAGACAGTGGTTTTGGAATGGAGATGATGGAGAGGAGAGGAGGTGGTTTTGCAATGGAGAAGAGGGAGAGGAGCGTGCGGTAGCGATTTAGGATTGGACGAGAGGGCCGGCGCGCTGTGACTGGATCAAAATCAAAATCAATTTACCCTTCAATTAATAAAGCGACCCCACATTAACTAGTCTCCCTTTTATTCTGTGTCAGAATTGACCATGATTTTCACACACAAAGTATATGTTATACGTTGCAAAAATAATATAATTTGAAAGTACATTCAGATACGAACCAAACGATACAATTTTTGGTGACATGCATTCACATTTTGCTTGTCAAATACAGTACGTGGTCAAACTTTGACCCCAAATATGCAAAACAACAACAAAAATACTTCCAAGACCAGCGCCGCTCTTCCGCTCTTCTCCTCTTAAACCACCGCCACTCCTCTCCTGTTCCAATCTAAATGCAGCGCCGCTCCTCTCCTCTTCCATTTCAAAACCACCGCCCCTCCTCTCCTGTTCCAGTCCAAAACCAGCGTCGCTCCTCTCCCGTTCTAATCCAAAACCAGCGTTGCTCCTCTCCTCTTCCATTCAAAAACCACCACCGGCGAGTGAAGGTGCTGTGGAGAAGTAGATCGATGGAGGAGTACAACTGATACATGAGGATCGCAGACGGCGACCCTGTGAAGCTAGTTAGGATGTTGGAGATACAGTCTTGGTTTGACAACAAGGACCAACTAGCGGCGACGGCGACATCCATGGCCAAATATCTGCAACAGAGAGAAAAGGCGGCGATACTCCCGGAGGGAGTCGCGCCGGAGTACATAGAGCTGCTCCTCTGGGCCATGGAGCAAACAGATTCACCGAATCCGATCGTGAGGGAGCGGTGGTGGGAGTATCGATCCCAGATGGAGCATCCACCAGAGATTGAAGGATCGAGCATCTACAGGGTGCCATTTGTGAGGGTGTCCTACCAGATCGAGCCGGTGGAGTCTTCGTCGACCGAACCCAACTACAAGAGGAGAAAAGCAGTTGGCCTGACGACACTTCCCCGCCATCGTCTCCCTCGCCGTTCACATCATCTCACGGGGCAGCTGTCTGCTGCCGAGGAATAGGAGGGGGCTGCCCCCCCAGCCCAATAGTCGGGCAGGTTGTGAATTGTCAGGAGGAGCTTAGGGTTGTCAGTATTTGCAGGTTGTGAATTGTGTTTTGTGTTGTGTATTTTGAGAGTACTTTTAGATATGAATGTCTTTTGAATTTCAGATTTGCAGTATGAGCACATGAAGTATTTTATGAATTCTAGAGATCTATTTTTAGCACTTAAAAAAATGTAGTTACATAGGAGTATAAAAGTGCAGACAATGTGATTCTCAGAGAAGAAACTACAAGTTTCAGTTTCAGATAAGAAACTACAAGTTCAGTTTCAGATAAGAAACTGCAACTTTCAGAGGCAGAGCATTTATATTAACACGTCCTTTTCAAACAGGGCTAACATCATGTTGGAAGTTTTATTCATGGTCGAAATGGAACTACTAGCCAGTTAACATCATGCTGATCAACATTCATGCATAGCACATCTTCATATGATGCACAGTCAAAATGCCCACACAATGTCGAGTGTGCAAAACACAGAGAAAACGAGGGACGAAATTTATGCATTGATAAACATAATTTTTTGAGGAAAACAAGTGCATTAATTAGGTGCTTTTGCAAACTACAAAAAGTATTCCACCATTCATCATCTACCTTGGTTGGTGAGATTTTTGAATTGAGCCATATAAACCGAAAAGGAGGGAGTAATTGGCAAATAGATGACCGCTCCCGCGATCCCCTTCGCCCCCGCCACCACCTCCACCCTCGCCGCTGCCCCCGCCACTACCTCCACCCTCGCCGCCGCCATAGATCTTGCCGCCACCCCCCGCCTCCCGACTCCGGGCGCGCCTACCCCCCTCAGCAAGTCCGCTCGCGCGCCCCATGGAGTCGTCGGCCATATCCATGGGGGAATGGCTGGAAGACAGGCAGATGTACAAGATGCATCTCCCACATGTCTACAAAGCCTTCCCGTGGATGCTCCAGCCACTCGACTCCGTCGCGCCAGCGGTGTTGCGGGAGACTCGAGGGAGGAGATGGAGGGAGCGGGCGATGCGGATCCGCGACGACGCTCTCTCCTGGACCCAGTGCACGCGCAAATGGAGGGAAGCAGAGGAGGAAGCTGCGAGGGAGGAAGCCGAGGAGGGACCGAATCTGTTCTCTCACTCGCGCAGGTATGCTCGGATGTGCAAGGACCATGTGGATTGGGAGCTGCTGAATCTAGCCCTGCGGATCTACTTCGAAGGAGATTTCTCGGAGAAGCACAGGATGCCCCACCCCAATGAGCCACCGATTGCGTTCGTTCGATGGGCGAAAGGAGAAGTGAATTCAGGAGATCCACGCCGTGTTGCGAGATGGGAATGCTTGACTGGACTCCTGCCCACCAGCACGCCACCGGAGCCGGAGCAGGTGGATCCCCTACCTTACCTCTCTCCCAAACCTGCAGAAGATTGAAATTAGGCTTGCAATCTGCTTCAATTGAGCTGTCTGGTGGTTATTTCTGCTTCCTAAGAGACAACATCTGGCTAGAGGATGAGAAGGAACCAGGAACTCCGATGAATTTCCCCTATCACAATGGGGGGGAGCACCGGTTGGGCAGTGGTACGGCCCACCTCCGCCCCAAATGGGGGCACAATTTGGGAAGGCTCCTGTAATTGCCCAAGATCAATCTGCTGGTGGTTCTGACTCTCAGATCAGTGGGAAATCTCAAGGAAAGAATCAGCAAAAGAAGAGCTAGGACATCCAGAAAACTGCTCTTGCCCCTGCTTCGGGCCTTATGGCATACTCTGAGGTGATCTGCTACAACTGTGGGGAACCAGGGCATCATTTGGATAAATGTGTCAAGCCCAAGAGTTGTTTTATCTGCAAAATGGTTACCCATAAAGTTGAGAATTGCCCTGTCAGAAGGAAAACCCACAGTTCTGCAAGATATGTTGGAAGTGCTGCCCTAGGATTATGTCCACCATTGACAGAATTTTCTGTGACACAGAATTAGATAGTTTCTTTCCCCTTTCTAGTTGTAGAGCTCTGCCCAGATGTGGTAGTGACCACACTCCTTTGCTCTGGGACTCTGGTCTTAACCAAACTCCAAAGAGCAATAGTTTTAAATTTGAAAAGTGGTGGTTGCTTAGAGAAGATTTTACTGAGCTAGTCAGGAAAATCTGGAATGAGCCTACTGGGAGCAGCTGCCCCCTAGAAAATTGGCAGATCAAAATCAGGAGATTTAGAAGAACTACCAAAGGGTGGAACTCCAATGAGGAAGCTAATCTTAGAAGATACAAAAGGCTTCTCCTCCTTGAGTTTGATTATCTAGATATTAAGGCAGAAACCACTAACCTCTCTGAGGCTGGGACTAATGGATTAAACTTTGACCATGGAGAGCTCAAGAAAATTTGGCTTCAAGAAGAAATCAAAGCCAAACAAAGGTCTAGAGATAGGAACATTACAGAGGGTGATAGAAATATTGCTTACTTCCATGCAGTAGCTAACCATAGGAGGAGGAAAACCCTCATTCACTCCCTTGATGGCCCTAATGGCCCTGTTACTGAGGTAGATGAGATGCTGAAAGTGGCTAGTGACTTCTACAAAGACCTGTTTAAGAACGAAAATCCTTATGGGTTCTCTCTACAAAACAATTTTTTCTCTGCTTCTGAAAAAGTCTCTCCTGCTGAAAATGAGCTGCTAGAAGCCCCTTTTCCAGAGACAGAGGTGAAGGAAGCCATTTTTAGCTCTTATCCTGATGGGGCTCCTGGTCCTGATGGGATTCCCTTCTTGTTTTACCAGCATTTTGGGGACTTGGTGAAAATGATCTCTTAGATCTTTTCCAAGCCTTTCATAGAGGAGAGTTGGATCCAACAACTTACTCATGGGGGGTCTGTTGGGGTCAAGTTAAATAACTGTGAAAGTGATTTTTTCCTTGCTGGTAAAGGCCTTAGGCAAGGTGACCCCATCTCCCCGCTTTTGTTTAATTTAGTAGCGGACGTTCTTACTAAAATGCTGAGCAAAGCTGCTGATCATAGTCTGATTGCAGGGCTCTGTCCTGAGGTCTGCCCTGGTGGCATCATCTGCCTTCAATATGCAGATGATACAATCCTTTTCTTAGACAATGACTCCACACATGCTAGCAATCTGAAAACTGTTCTAACCTGTTTTGAACAAGTCTCAGGCATGAGAATCAACTACTCTAAAAGTGAACTCATCCCTATCAACATGGATGATCAGGAGTTAGCTGACTTCCTCTCTATTCTAGTCTGTAATAAAGGTAACTTCCCCATTAAGTACCTAGGTATCCCTCTCCACTATGATAAACTGAGGAGAGAGGATATCCAACCCCTTCTAGATAAAATCATCAAAAGGATTGCTGGGTGGAGGGGCAAACTTATCTCTTACAGAGGTAGATTGATCCTTATACAAGCTTGTTTGGCTAGCATTCCAGTGTATCTCCTCTCCTTCTTCAAGTTCCCTAAATGGGCAGTAAACCTCATCAATTCTCAGATGTCTCATTGCTTGTGGAATGATTTTGAGGGAAATAGGAAGCTACACCTTGCTAATTGGGCCCTAGTCTCTATGAAAAAAGATTTTGGAGGCCTAGGCATACCTAACCTCCAAGAAATTAACATCTGTCTTCTAAGGTCTTGGATTAAAAGATTCTATGAGGAAGACCTGAAACCCTAGAAGCTTCTTATTGCCCATAAATACCTAGGAAATAAACCTAATATTTTTGTCCCTTCCTCCAACCCTAAGACCTCTAGATTCTGGAAAGGATTAAAATCTATTATGCATGCTGTGAAATTTGGCTACAGATGGAACATAGGGGATGGGAGCAGAACTAGGTTCTGGGAAGGTAATTGGTTTGGCACATCCCCCCTAGCAGTCCAATTTTGGCCTATTTACTCTGTCTGCAATGAGCTTAACAAAAGTGTCAATGAAGTTTGGGATGGTCAATGCCTAAAACTCTCTTTTAGAAGGAACTTTAGTGATAGTCTCATGGAACAATGGTTCCAGTTGGAGGAAATTGCCAAAAGCATTACCTTTACTGCCGAGCCGGATGCCCTGATTTGGCAGCTGGACAATAAGGGGAAGTATTCCTCCAGCTCCCTCTATCATATTATCAACTTTAGAGGGGTTTAACCCGTGTTTATCCCTGCTGTCTGGAAATTGAGAGTTCCCCCTAAAATTCATGTATTTCTCTGGCTTCTCTCCAAAAACAAATTGATGACTAGGGATAACCTTAGGAAGAGACACATCATCAAACCCCTTGATTGTGTTTACTGCTTGGAACAAGAGTCTTGTTCTCACCTATTTTTTGAATGTATAGTTGCTAAACATCTCCGGGCCCACATTGAGGAATATTTCTCTAGTCAGATTGGCTCATGCTTGGAATCTGTCGCCAGATTCTGGATTGCTACCAAAAAGTGCTCAGTTTTAAACACTGTTAGCTCAGCTGTCCTTGGGTGCCCCTGGAAATATAGAAATGCTATGATTTTCAGTAACACCTCCTGGATTTCAATTCCGCGGGTCTTGAGGTTGATCAGGAACATGGTGAGGAACTAGGCGATTCTCTCCTCCAGATCGGACAAGGACAAGTTGATGAGCTTCGTGGAAACCCTAACAAGATCCCTCCAGAAACCATTGGCGATCACTTGTGGCTGAACAAGGCTCGACCTGCTCTGGGGCTGGACCCGTGGGCTCATCTCAAGATCTCTAATGAAGATGATGGGCACCTGGCGCTGAAAAAGAGGGACATCCACCATGCTATGCCTTCCAGCCCGGTGTCTCCGCTTGCTTATTGGTCGCCGCAGGCTGACACGGCCCCTCGGCTGAAGACCATGAAGGCTTCACTGGACCCTCCTTATGTCATTTGAGTGCTCTATCCGCTCTACCTTTGGCACCGCTCGGGTGATTTGTGTTATTTAGAGAACTTGTTCGTCCACCCCCTAGTTTGTAGCTTTTCTACCTTTGCTTTCGAACTGCTCTTTGAGCTGCTGTATCAGAATATGTTGTGGTTTTGTTCTCAGCAATGGAACCGGGGAGATGCTCCCTGTTTTTCTAAAAAAAATTATATGTTATTATATATTATTTTTATTGTCATCATATATTTAACAGATACTTACATATGTAAGAAAACAATATCCCACATCTTATTAACTTATAAAAATAATTTCTTAACAAATAAAATCCTGGATTGTTTTGGCACGAAAATCCTAGTGATTGTGTACAAAAGCTTGGTAAGATTTAAGGACGAATGTAATAATATCACTTATTATTTAAATATATTTATAACAAATGCTCAGCCCCTTTTTATTTGTTGATAACATTGCTGGCCCAACCCAACATTATAATTAGAATCAGCCCAGCAAAATCGTGTATTTCGAGAAAGTGCAAATGGCCTGTAATTTTTTAGGAAATAAAATAAACGGTCTGCATGGATGCTACATTATTTGTTCACCCAGCCCAGCTAATGGCTGTAATTCAAAGAAAAGATCAAATTGACTGTAAATTCTACCGCACAAAAAAAAGACTGTAAATTCTGAAAAAATGGGTTGAATACGTGCCATATTTTTGGAGGCTGAAATGTGGGGCCAATTGGTCGAAGCCAACGCAAGTCGTTGTCAATTTAGTCAACAAATGATTCTGACATGTTAGCCGTTGGATTTACATCCAACGACCGGCATCCATCTTCAATCTCTCATCTTCTTCCTCCAGCGCCGCCGGGACCACCTCCCGCCTCCTGCTGCTAGCAGCTCTGCTTAGCATGCTTCGCTATGAAGCGCTACTCCACCGCTGGCCAGGCCATCCCTCCACCCCTCCACACCTCCTGTTCTTCTCCACCGACTGCCGAACCACACCGCACTAGAACCAGTTAACCCTCGTACACCTCTCCGTCTGCGACTCTACTCCCGCGTCTTCCCATCTCCGGCTCGTTGCTGTCCGAGGCCTCGCCGTCGTCCACCACCTTGGATGCGCTCGGCACGGCGTGGTCAACATGGTCAACGAATGACACCATCGAAAGTAGACTATGCGTGGAGAGGCTGACAGCTGGGTCCACGACCGCACACAAGGAAATGCCTCCTTATTACACGCAAAATAATGATTCCTCCACCTGACATCTGGGACCCACCGGAAGGGCCTCAGTATTTCGCGAAAGTAATGTTCCCCCCGCTGACATGTCGGACCCACCAGCTATCTTCGCACGCAAGGAAGTGCCTCATTATTACGCACAAAAAAATGAATATTCCCCTTGCCTGCTGGAACCCAGCATAGTGGGAGGCTGACTTGTGGGCCTACCAAGTTGACGGGGACAGAGGGCTTTGTCAACTTCGTCAATATGATCGATTCTAGCTCATGTTACCATACAATGTTCATCCAACGGCCGTAGTGCTTCTTCAACCTCTGGTCTTCTTGCTCCAGCCGCCCAAACCAGCGCCGGTCGTGCCGCGTGCTCCTGCCTCCCGTGGCCGACTGTGATGCCGCGGAGGCCTCACCGCTCCCTACTACTCCCACCGCTGGCCAGGCCATCCCTCTACTCACCCACACACCCTGTTATTCTGCGGCGACAACAGCCTCACACCGCAGCCGAACCAGTGAACCCCCGTACTTCTCTTCGCGTGGGCATCCACTGCTACGTCTTCCCCGGCTCCGAGTTGTCCCCTTCCTAGTCCTCGCCGTTGTCCACCGTCCTAGTGCTCTCGGCGCGGCGTGGTCAACGACCGACTTCCATTGGAAGAGTACTGTACGTGGAGAGGCTGACAGCTGGGTCCAGGCGGCTGCAAGGAAGTGCCTCCTTATTACGCGCAAAATAATTATTCCTCCACCTGACAGCAGGGACCCACCAGATGGGCCACCTTATTTCGTGAAAAAACGTTTCCCCCCTGACTGCTGGGACCCACCAGACGGGCCAGCGTATTTCACGAAAAAAACGTTCCCCCCGCAGTCAGCTCGGACCCACCGGAAGTGCCTTCTTATTACGCACAAAAAAATGAATACTCCCCCTGCTAGCTGGGACCCACCATGGTGGGAGGCTGACTTGTGGGCCTACTAAGTTGACTGGGACAGGGGCCTTTGTCAACTTTAGTCAATATGAACAATTCTAGCTCGAGTGACTGTATGATGTCCATCCAACGGCCGTAGTGCTTCTTCAACCTCTGGTCTTCTTGCTCCAGCCTGTAACACCCCGGATATAACTTTCCCAATTTGTACTCCAACTCTTGTCGTTTCCGGCGTTAAGTTATATTTATTTTCTCGGGTTCAGGTCTTTTTCTCCGTGTGTTGTTTTCGTTGTCATGCATCTCATCTCATGTCATCATGTGCATTGCATTTGCATATGTGTTCATCTCATGCATCCAAGCATTTTCCCCGTTGTCCATTTTGCATTCCGGCGCTTTGTTCTCCTCCGGTGGTCAATTCTACCTTTCTTTCGTGTGTGGGGATTAAACATTTCCGGATTGGACCGAGACTTGCCAAGCGGCCTTGGTTTACTACCGGTAGACCGCCTGTCAAGTTTCGTATCATTTGGACTTCGTTTGATACTCCAACGGTTAACCGAGGGACCGAAAAGGCCTCGTGTGTGTTGCAGCCCAACACCCCTCCAATTTGGCCCATAACCCACCAAACTCTGCTCCATCATCTAGAGCGTTCGATCACGATCGCGTGGCCGAAAACCGCACCTCATTTGGACTCTCCTAGCTCCCTCCACCTCTATTTAAAGACCACTCCCAGAAATTTTCGGGCAAACCCTAGATCTCTTCCTCACCTCGCGCGCCGGACAAAAACTGCCGGGCCGGACGTGTCCGACCCGAGCGCCGCCGCCACGTGTCGCTCCTCCATTGGCCGCCGCCCTCGCGCCCACATCACCGCGCCGCCACCCGCGGAGGCCCGCGAGGCCCAAGGCCGGCCCCCGCGGCCCACTCC